>NW_019238093.1:0-32157 GCF_002742605.1 Olea europaea var. sylvestris | reverse complement strand
GAATTTCTCTCATTTATTTTTGAAACTCCTGTTCATTTTTCAGAATCAAATCTCTTCCACTTTTTCTAATTTTCTCCTACTCTACCCTCAATTTATTGCAATATCAATTCTCTCACATTCTGTATATTCAAATATTAAATATCATTTCATTTATTTACTATTTATTATACGTAATTCAAAATTTACAATCACATGACACAGTCTTTTTTGTGGAAATATTAATTCGTCTTGTATATGATGGATTTTAAGAGTTCATTTGATATTGAGTTGAACAAGTTAAACTGCGGCTGTAGGCTCCTCCTGATTATGATCAATTTAAATCTTAAAGATGTACCAATTCTTTCCAACCTTCAAATTCCTGTTGATTTTGTTGACTATGTCTTGGATTTGGAAATGCCGTCTTCAAAAAGGTTTCAAGCCGGGCGAAAAAGAGAAAAAGAAAAAAAATAAAATTAAGGAACTCCTGTTTGCAAACTTTTACACTGCAGGTAGTCATTTTGAATGGAAATGAACTCCTCCTAGCAGTTTGTAAATATTTTAAATAAGGTTTTGCTTGAAAACTAGTGGTGGCACGATCCCCTGCATAGCCATATGCAGAAATTTATGAATATATATATTTTTTTACTTTGATATGCAATTTCCCCTGCACCACTGCCAGCACCATGAAACACCAGCAAACTGGCAATTTAGTTTTATTTCTCTGATCATCTGTTACTCCTTAGTTTCTTACCGCTTATTCCCCTGATCTTCCTTTTCCATCTCTACTTTCAGATTTCATTTAGTTAAATCAATGTACGGCTGTTTTTGATATTTCGCTGCCAAAATTATCCATTGATCATTAGGATTTAGAAGCATATTTGGACCAATCTCTATCTCTTTGCTCATCCTGTTTACGTACTTGCATAGGAAAGAATTTTTTTGCACGTGTATG
The DNA here is from genome assembly GCF_002742605.1 of Olea europaea var. sylvestris. NCBI lineage: Eukaryota > Viridiplantae > Streptophyta > Magnoliopsida > Lamiales > Oleaceae > Olea > Olea europaea. The sequence continues at coordinate 31,226 of NW_019238093.1, read as the reverse complement.
TGTGTACATGCATTGCAGTATTATAGGCACTAGCAGAGCTTCTTTTCATGCTCGACCCAGAGAGTTCTTTTTGTGTTTATGTTTCTGTTCCCTTTTTGGATACCTCTTCTAGTGTTGTTTCGGCTTGTCCATTTTTTCAGCAATTATATTCCTAGTTTGGCTTAAAATGAAACTATGTTATTTTATTTTGGCAGTGCATAACAATTCAGCATATCATATCCCAGAATTTAGTGGAACTTCTTTGAAGATGGAAAATATTCATCAACAAATTAGTACCATACCTAATGCATACACTATTGGTGCTTCTTCAATTCAGCCAACCTTACCTAGTGCATACACTAATGGTGAATCTTCACTTCCATCGAGCATGCCTGTTGCAATCAATATGGCGGGGCATGGTGGAAGGATTGATGTATCACCAAACATGCCATTGGCTCAGAGCTCTAATCCGGATATTATACAAGGAATGATGAAATCAGAAGCTAGCCATGCAGATGATCCTCATTTCATGTTTGTTGTGGACAGAAATCTTCAGCATCCAAATACGACAATAGGAGATGCATCAGTTTCACGTTTTGCTGGCATCGAGTCTAATTCACAGGCATCGAACAAGAGTTTCCTGGATCATGACATGAATTCATTTGGATTCTTGGGACAGATATCCCCAAACTTCAGTTTTTCAGACTTGACAGCTGACTTTTCTAATAATACTGGTTAATTCTCTCCCCCTATTCACTCTACGCCGGTGCATGAAAATTCAACAAAGCTGAAAAGTCTATTTTCTAAGAAACTACTTTTTTATTAGGAGGAAGTATACTTTACTTTTATATGACTTAATTGATTTTTTGTCTTCAGATATATTAAGCTATTCCAAGTCTCCCATCCTTGGAATGAATGCGAACTTTGTGGATCGTCGTATTAGGGGAGAACAAGGTAAGGTTTTTGGCACCTGACATTGTTCTTGAAATTTCAAGGGTATATCTGATACCTGTGTCCTCTGTGAGCAGATATTAAGAGGCTGGACACTGTATCAGAAAGCTTCAGTTATGAAGATTTTGGCAGTGATTGATTGAATAATTTAAATGGTACCGCTTTCTATTTTACCTTTAAACTTTGGAATTGTTTACCTTTCCTCTTCTTCTCTATAAAATGTGCAAGTGCAGCTAGTGACCTCAGTGATTAATAACGTATGGTCTGCACTCGAATATTTTATGGGGGGAGTTTACAACTATGGTCCCCAACCAATTCGTAAATATGTACTTCCAGATCAATTTTTTTGATAAACATCCCCAGTCAGTTTCCATCCCAGAGGGCCATTAAAACATCACATGGCTTGCAACATGAGGTAATCTTTCGGAGTATATTGAGTAACTTAGTAAGAAATATGCCTAAATAGGATAGGAAATTAAAAATAAAGGGATTTCTCCCTCATTGACACCCATGTTCTGTCACTGCCTCTCCGCCCACCGTCTGGTTTCCCTGCCCTCCCTCACGTGAATTTAATATATCAGAGTCAGTTTACTTGATTTCTACTGCCTAGTTTATATATCAGGTAACTTCAAAATTTGTTTTATTTCACTTATTTTGTGGGATATTTCATTTATTGATTTCTCAAACTTTGACATAAGGAAACAGGATAAAACTCTGGGTTTTAAGAGATCTGATAGGTATCTTCTAGACATAAGCATTACCAATTGTAGCCACTGGTGAGGTCAAATGTTGGACAATCGGATAAAGCTGCTGAAAGTTTCATTGAAATTCAACGAATTCTGATTTTTCGTCCCCAAGTAGCCCCTGAAAATTCTAATTTGAAGGCCACAATATCACTGGCTAAATAATGTAGCATTTTCTGGAGCCAGTTGTAATCTGGCTTTAGGGTCTTTGAGTGAACAGTTTGTTTGAGAGTCAATTTATTCCCTTCTGGTTTGCCCCTTCAATTGTGGGGAGCGGCAAAGGTGGCAGGTGTGGGGCGGCATTGACACCCTTCTGTGTGCTGCAGAAAACTTGGGAAAAGAGGGGTCTTTGATTCCAAAGTAAGTATAAATTGCATGATAAGGGAACAAGAAACTAGACGGTTGTCAGTGGGGGGAGAAGAATATTAGTTTTTTATTTTATTTATTTATTTATTTTTGGCTTTTCTTTCATTTGTCAATTCAAAATAGCGATATAATTGTTCTATTAGAAAGTGTAATTTGACAGGACTTTTAAAAAGTCAAAATGAGCTTTTGAGACGCACAAGTTGCTTTTGGATTCGTTGGGTTAATTTTATGAAATTGCTTCTTCTAGTTAAAAGAACTCTTAGTGATGCGAACCAGGGTGGAAGGCCGCCACTTTTTAGAATTAGTCGGGCGAAACTTGGACACTTGAGTCATAAAAAAAAAAAAGAAAAAATAAGGAATTTTTGGAGGAAGTTGATCCAACGTGGCTTTCTTTAATAACAATCACGGAGTAGAAAGTTCTTTTAAAAATTTGTTTCCAAACAAAAATTAATGTAACTTCCTCCAAAAGCTATTTTACAGGAAACAAAAGTAAAAACTAAAGTCTTGCCAAACGGGCACTATCCCTGCAACCATACATGTTATTTCCTAATTCATATTTGTAATCATCTCTAAGTCGTAATCAAAAGTGTCTGGGATCATGTTCTCATAATTTTTGTCAAATACGTTAATCCCTTTTACAGCAAAGTAGCAGTTGGATATTTTGTTAACAAGGCATTCTTTTGAGTTCTTGTACTGAGTTGTCATTGCACCCATCTAACTTTGTGTTCTTGTGATCATGTTGTTGCAGGGAAATTGCTGGCTAGGAGAGAAGTTACTGTAAAAAGTTCTGTCGAATTAGGGTGGTTCAAACTATTTGAAGGTCGTGTTTGGTTGAAACTTTAATGATGACGAATTACAGTACTAGTTTTTTGGACCAACAAGGGATTAGATTATTACAAGCGAAAATTTGTTAATGTATACCATCCATATATTTTGATGTATGTTACCGAATCAGGAATTTTGTCATAGAAGTAATGCGGTGATTTCGAAATTCATGCTGATATTGTTTATATGCATTGGAATGACATATTTACTGTAATTATCTGCTAACATGTTTTACTGAGCTTAGAAGCTAATATGTATGAATAAGTTACTTTTTTCTTACTTTTAAGTATAAGTAAGCCTGCCTTTTATAGTAACTTTATGATTCTTGATTGAACGTTACTTAACAACCGTTTGACAACTATTTCTTTAAAATTCTTTCTGCATACTTATTTTCGATCGGACATTCATATAATAAAATATTTTGCATGTAAATTTAAATTTTTTTTCTCTATATTTTAATCACACATTTTTCAAAAATTCATTATTTAAAACTATTTTTATTAAATAATGGCCATCAAACATGGGCTCATTTTAAACCTTATCAAGGGATATTTTCAGTGAAGATCTCATATCTTTCAAAAATGTGCTCTGAGGTTCCAAAACTTTCTATCTTAACACCTACTTACCAAATATTTTAAGGATGTCTTTACGTCTAAAAGATCTTGGTCAAAATTTCATCAATTGATGTTTGTTTGACCAATTTAATTAATGGAAAAAAGGTCTATCCGCACAAGCCCACTTAAGAGAAATAAATTAAACAAAACTAAAAAGAAAGAGATAATAATTCAAAGAAAAGAAGAAGAAACTAAAAAATTAAAATGTTTCATCTTCCCATAGTGCGCCAACCCAAGGCACCCCGACCATGCCACTGCAGCCAACGGGAAGGATTTCTCCCCTTGGTTTTTGTCTCAAACCAGCGGGTTAGGGGCTCGAGATGGCGTGGCAGTGTGATGGCGGGAGGTGCGGAAGATGACATATTTCCATTTTTGTTTTTATTTATTCTTACTAATTTTCTTTAATTGTTTTAAATGAAAAATGTGGAGGGAGATCATTTTGCCCTTATTAAAATTGATAAAATTGAGGTCGACATGTGACTTTTGGTCATCTAACAGTTTTTGGACGGAAACCATTGAGACTTCGTCTCAATGCACATGTATTTAAATGCACGAGATTTAAGTGCTAAGATGAAAAGGTTTGGGACCTCGTGATACATTTTTGAAATGTTTGGCACCTCTGTCCCAAATTTCCCATTTACTTGTATAAAGGCCAAATATGCATAGCTTAGTGCCACAATTTTAGGAGGCTAGTGGAGACTAATTATACACTTATTATTAGGCTCTTGAGGCTAAAATTACATAAATCTTTCGTAGAAATGAGCCAAGAAGGAACTTTGCTCCATAATTCTTTTTATCCATTCAAAGTTTTGTCGAAACTTGTTATAGAACATATCTATTCCTATTTTTATACATCTATTTTTTGGGTTGAAGAAGAAGAATAAGAATCAAAGGGAAAGAAATCGAGAAGCCATTAATGAGATTCAAGATTCAAAATTAGTTTCCATATTCTTTCCAATTATTCAATTTTGGGTTGATGTTGTATCATTTAAATTGTGTTTTTGTAATCAATTTGATGCTTTGCTAATTGTATAGACTTTAAGGTTGAACTAGACTTTTGAATATCTAAAACTAGAGTTTGACATCAAAACATTTGTTTGATTTTGACCGATTGTTATTTGTCTTGTGATTACTCTAGACATTCAAGATAAGGAATATGAATTTGGTAAATAGTGATAATTATTGTAAAGTTTGACGGGGACTAGAGATATGCCTATGTATTTTACATGATTTTATGAATGTCTTTGTGTTTTAATGTTTCTTTATATATTCACGTCTTTCATAAAGATATAAAAAAGTCAATTTGAGGATATATTAGTTATATTCTAGTTGAATTATTAAACGAATTACGAACATCGATCATTATATCCGAATACGTTGATCTAAATCTTGAATTGATATTAAAATGGATGAAAGTAGGGAGATTCGAGGTCTTAGCGTTTGTCAATTACTTGAGTTTCATAACACTTTTCACATTAGTTAGTTAGATTAGTTAATTTAGTATAGAATTTAGACAATCTCCAATGGTTAGATAACTTTTCCGTAAAGAGCACTCCAATAGAAAAATTTTGTGTAAAATTTGGTATAATGAATAGTGTTGTACTAAATTTGGGGTAACACTATCCATCACAACAAATTTGGTAACACTATCCATCACAACAAATTTGGAGTTTTTCAATATTTTTCGTTTTGTCCTCTCTTTTCTTTTACAAATTTTTTTCGTTCCAACTATATCCCATTTTTCTAAATCTCTCAGAATTAATTGATTTTAATTGATCTATATTGTTTTAATGTGATGGTTATTTATATTTAACATTTATTCTTAAATTCTAATCAACTAATAAATAATAATTATTGATGAAATAAACAAAATTTTTTTATTAAAAAGTCAAAAGTTACAATTGCGATAATTAAAAATTAAGAACAAATTAGCACTAGAACAACACAAATTAAAGCTAGCTCTAGAATTTGGGATGGTTGTAGATGAAAATACCCAATTTCAATAATTCCTTGCTCCACATGGACAAATCAAGAATATAGATGCACGCTTTGCACTTTAAGATACATTAGCTAATCATGTATGGAATGAATATATTAATTTCGATAAAAAGTGACAAAACGAGTTGTCATTCTCATCATACGTAACTTTTTTGTGCGTTCAATGTAAATATTTTTTATTACGGTATTCCGTTTAGTTTTTAATATATTAATTTATGCAATATTTTAGTTATTAAATATTATTTTTAATTTAACAATTTAATAATAATATAAATTTTAATTAAATAATTTAAAACAAAATTTGGTGTAAATTTTGGTGCAAGACCATCTCAAATGGTTACACCATATTTGGTGTAATTTTACTCCAAATTTGATGTAAAATTTGGAGAAATTACATCAAATTGCACCAAATGTGGTGTAACTATTGGAGATGATCTTATATTTTTAATATAACTCATCCACAAACTAATATTACTATTCAATTAAAGTTGATGTTAATTGGAAACTGGATTAAGTATTTAGTTTTCATGGAAAAGATAATTTACTCATTCTTTATAAGGCTAGAATATCATATACTTGTGGGATTTTATCACATCACAACTCCATCCAAATTTTGATGCAAAATTTTTCACGTGAGTCGTGTTCGTCATATTTTTAATTTGATTTATCTTCTCATCTCGCAAACAAGCATTTGTGAGTGTATGTACATATTTTAACTTACTCGACAGGATGTTTACAACGGATATAGGTATAGCATGTGAAGCTCTATATATTTCATGGTACAATATTTTGTAAATTATGATATGATTATTGCTAATTTTTAAAACATTGGCATTCATATGATTTTGATTATGATTTAAATTTTATTGACATGTTAATTGCTTTTGAGATCATGAATGAATGTTTTCTTTGATGCGATCAATGTGTGCATGGACGTCTATTATTGACTGCTTCTATTGTTCTAATTCATTTTTTTTTTTTTTTAATATTGCAGAGTTTTTCAGTAAATGCAAAAATTATTATTATTATTATTTTATAATGACGTTATTGCTAACATAGAGATGAAATTCCGTATATATTGGGAAGATTTGTCATATTATTCCATCTACCTGCGCTTATGGATCCTTGTATTAACTTACACCCCTTTTATTCTGAGGTGATGTAGGGATTGTACCATTCGAGCCATTTTTTAGGTTATAAAGGCATTATAAACAAATTTCTCCACATTTCACATCTGATATCCTTATTACAAATTGAGATATAGAATATACTTTGTGCAATTTATATACTTAATATGCTGCGGAATACGATAGAAATTATAATCCACCATCGTCACCTTGTATAGTTTCGTCATTTTTCGATAACTGATGCATGAACCTATTTAAATACGATTACTACATGAAGTTCTATCATCTTAATTTTTTTTTAGCATTAGTACCAAAAGGTTGAAGTCCAGAGCACTCAAAGACGACAATGGCATGAGTAAAATCGATGCAATTGTTTGTTATCCTCTTGCTTTCTTCTTCGTGTTCTATACACATATTAGTACTTCAACAAGCACTGATTTTCTAAAAATTTTGTCTAACACCTAAACTATTGATAGAATAGCAAGGAGAGGGAGGGGGGTGGGGGGGGGGAGGTAAAAAAAGTAAAAAAATCTCCCAGCCGTTCCTATAGCCTTTAAAATAATGGTTTTATTTTAATAATTTTTTAATAATATCCAATAAAAGTAAAGGAACTCAGTCCTGAGCTGCCTAATTCCTTATCCTCTGTGTAGCCCATGCATCGGGAATTGGTCAAAATCAACTGCTTCTTAAGCCATTATAGATGTTATTATTAAAAAAAAAAAATGTTGAATCCTAACATTGAGGGCCCCCACCGCTCCCTCTAGAGCTTTGTGAGGGAGGTAAATCGTGGGATGTAACCCAGCAGGCCAAGAAACAAGAGCCGCCTGTACACTGCGCCTACAAGGAGTTCAATTTCATGTCTCAGCAATTGAACTCCCACACTGCGGCTGTCAACAAGGCGTGAGATAACCCCACTCATGTTCTTTGCATCATTGGGCTATGCCCAGGGGACATTATAGATGTTATCATTTATTATACACCAAGTCACAAAGTAACTAGACAAAAATTGTGGAGCAAATTAAAGAAGAAAAAAGAAACAGAAGGATGCAAAATTCCTAATGTGTTACTTTTCTATTGTTCTTCCACGTTTATGAAATTTATATTAGCTAGATTAACAATTAGCTGCTGTTGAATTTTTGTGACAGGGGATGAATTTTTCTGCCTAATGCCTCGAGTACTAATTTATTGAATATTTATTTGACAAGTTTAGATTGACATTCTATTAAATACCTATTTTTAATTTTTGTGGCTTGTCTTGAACTCATAATAGCCTATGAATAAGCAATCGTATATATTTAAGAATTCAATTTGTTACAATATTTTTTAAGAAGATTCAAATGTCCAAGGCATAAGGGGCATGATGACTTGACGTCATCCCAACCTTCCTCTGACTTATCACCCGATGGTTTGTTCAAGGTTCCAACCAACAAATCTAATAAGCAGGATCAAGAAGTTGTCGGAAATTTTCTCTAAAAATTTAGTTCAACGGAAAAGTAGAATCTCTTCATTACATGAAATATCTTCAAATTTTAGTTTCATTTTCGAAACTAAAAAAGAAACTATCGATTTTTCCACAATGCATTTTCTGTTATGATTTTGGTGATTTTAAGAAAAAACGTGAAGAGGGATTGGATTGATGATAAAATATAATACTAGGTCGCAAACAGTGATTTGATTGATGATAAAGAAAGAGAATTCTTGATTTGTAGTTACGTGCTCTAATCCTCTGAGCTAGAGGCCCCCACCCTGTCTCCATTGGATTTGTTCTCGGGAGTACCCTTTCGACAATGCCGAGTGGAAGGCCCGTCGCTCAACGGATAAAAGTTATTCTAAGGAAAATAGGTTGATCTTCCTCGAGAGCTCACATCAACGAGAACGCTTGGCACCTCGATGCCGGCTTTTCGCCACCTAGGGCTGTAGTATTGACAATCCTACAAGGATGAAATTTCAGTGATTGCCTTTTACTAATCTCATCTTTTACGAAATCGATTCCCTTTGACTATACAAGAATATGTGGAGTTGAGCATGTCTGGATTGAATCTATTATATACATGATCTATACATTTTCATGCACGTATGTATGTGACTGAAGAAAACTTTAAATTTGTGTCTAATGAAGTGAATGAATTTGGAGGGATCATTCCACCCTACCATCCTCATGGCTCGATTCAACTTCATCTCAAGAAAATTTCCTTACTTTTAGCCTCATCATTTACTCCAGCTTTCGATCGATTAGCGTAATCTACGAGCTCTTTCTTTACTTTGACCCCAAGTGGGCACAACGGCAAGACTTCGATGCAGGGTTCAACACGGTCCTCAAATCTGGTCTGTGTTTAAAGTTGTGAAGTTAAATAGATGTAGAGAGTAGCAAAAAAAAGATAAAGTAAACAAAATGTACAAGTTAAAAAACAATGATCCATCGCACTTTTATACTTTTTTGTCCCGCAAAGATAGGATAGGCTTGATTCCATTTTCATACAAATTTAAAAAAATATATAAAGTTAATATAGTTGAAAATATAAGTCCCGTTTGGTAGCAATTTTTCATTCAACAAAATAAATTTTTTTACCGTTGTTTCACTATTCCAACCATCAATTTTGATTTCTTCACTCACAGGTGAGATCCATTTTTCTTTCTAACGGTCAAAAAATAATTCTCATAATCACTACCGAACAGACCCTAAATCTTTCTTTCATTTTCCTAATATACCCCTACATTAAATAATGATCTAAATATGAGTATTTCAAATTTGTTGATTACATTGAATAGGGACTTATGAGAAAACCCAAAAAATAAAAAATAAAAAAATCAATAATAATCTCAACGAGGAAAGTGGTTAATAATTTGGGACCGATAAAAAAAAAGGAAAGCAAGCTTATCTTTATAGCAATTCATATGATTCATGTGGAAGCATTTTGTTCAAAAAATAAAGCACAATTCACAGTATCTATATCATGTTTATTCTGGGCTCTTATTAAATGTTACCTTCTTATTCAATAGCTGCCGCAGTATACTGTTAAAAAGATGAGATTTAGATGAATATGAATTTGATGAGCCGGAACCATAAGGGTTGTCCACAAACTCCTAAGAAGCACTTTATGTGGGGTACCATCTTCATTTTTCCGTGGTTCAAAAACTATAAAAATCCACCGAATATGGATGTTTCAAAGTCGAATTTCATTCCATCCGTAAATCTCAGCCACACTGAAATAAAAGAAATGGCAAAGAGGGATAGGATCATCTTAAATTGGTATATTTTTATCTTTAAACTTGATCTTGATAGTTTAACATGTAATTGGAACATAAGGGAAGAATTCTCTTTCTATATATGATGAAGAACATCAACGAATAAAAGAAAAAGAAAAATACATAAAAATTTGAAAACTGTCATTATTTATTTATCGTGCACTTATCAGAAACTTCTGCTGACCTCAAAAGTGATCCTATGGCAATCTTGTCCAGTGGTCTACATAATTTCAAATGATGAATCTAATTAAGTAAATACAATCAATGCAAAGTGTGCTATTTCTGAAAGAACTAAAAGAAACGAGAATGAAAAAGGTTTGTTCTTTTACCTGTACTCTTGAAAGATTGAAGTTGTGGAACTAAAAATGCGACGATTCAGCTATTTCCAGCCAGCCACTTTTGGACAACCGCTAATATGCACTTTGGCGTTCAGATTTTGAAACCCCTCAGGAAGTAAGGATAAATTGGGACAATCCTCGACATAAAGCCTCTGAAGCGAACTGAAATCTGAAAACCACTCGGCCAATGTTGTCAAACTTGCACAATTAGCTATTCGGACGAATCTGAGAGTTTTTGCAGCTGTCTCTTTAAGCCCCACTGGCACACTTACCATCTTAGGAAGTCCCATTAAAAGCAGTGACTGAAGACTCTTGAGGCCTTCCAATCCTTCTCCATCAGCAAAATCCAGCTCGTCACAGTTCCAAATCCACAATTTCTCGAGTGCAGTCAGACACTTAATACTTGTTGGAAGAGAAGCTAGTCTTTGGCATTCATAAACGCGTAATACTCGAAGAGAAGTGAAATGTTGAAATCCTTCTGATGGTAGCTTTACAAAGTCACAATTGTAGAGCAACAAAAAGTGGAGAGAATCGTAGCTTTTGGGACCTTTTCTTCTCAAAGACATCTCCTGGGAAGTCAAATATAGAGTTCTGAGGCTAACTAAATTCCCAATATTTCTAGGAAGCTTTTGAAGTTCCTCACAGTTTATGAGATTCAGTGTCTGTAAATTCACGAGTTTGCAAATAGACTTTGGAAGGAACTTGATCTTCCTGCTGTTACTCAAATCAAGATACCGTAATTTTCTCAAGCTGCCAATGGAACTCGGTAACTCCTCAAGCTCTAACGAGTTAAGTACTAAGACTCGAAGGCGCCTGAACTTCAATGTGATCATCTCTATGAAATCCTGATTTACGGGTCCAACTTTGTAAGAATAACGGAAGGTCCTCAATTTTCTCATTTTGGACAAGGGCTCGGGGAATTCTTTTCTAGACAGATCTTCTGCGTGAAAATAGAGATGGCGAACACTATCAGAAATATTGTTGGCATCAGATTTCACATTTAAGCATTCATATCCAGCCACAGATTGTGCAAGGTCGTGCACGAGATTATGAATCTTACAGGCCAATATTTCTCCATCAAAAGCTTCTACTACATCTTGAAAGCAGAATCTTGATAACAACTCATTAAAGTACCGGTTTCCAATGTTCTCAAGTTGTTTATTTCCATTTGGTGAATGAATGAAACCCTGTGCAATCCAGAGGTTGATGAATACCTCCCTTGGAATTTCAATACCCTTGGGAAACATGGAGCAATATGCAAAACATTGCCTTAAATTGGATGCCATTTGTTCATAACTTAGCCTCAATATAGGAAGTATGTCAGTTTGCTTTTGATCAATTTCCCATACATCATTATCCCTTATATGCAGCCATTCTTGTTCATCTGTTTTCATATACAACAAGCTTCCCAATGTCTTGACAGCCAAAGGAACTCCGCCACACTTCTTCACAATTTCCTTCGCGATTTCTACTAGATTAGGGAGCCAATCGTCTTGTCTACTGAAGGCGCATTTCAAGAATAAAGATAAGCAGTCATCATCTGAGAGACCTCTCAAAATATAAGGGGATGTGGTACTGTAAATCGTAGCAACAGTCTTAATTCTCGTGGTGACGATGATTTTACTTCCGGAGCTGCAATTCATCAACAATTCTTTCAAATCCATCCACTTATTACGATCTTCATTCCACACATCGTCCAGGACAAGTAAATATCTTTTAGCATTCAAAATTTCACACAAACATTTCTGCATCTCGTCCACATCCAGATGGCTAAAAGTTTCCCCAGTGGCAGATCTTAAAATTTTGTCAATTACCTTTCTTGTACTAAAATCTTCATTAACAGAAATCCACATTTTCAGATCAAAATCTTGAACTACCCGATCATCGTTGTAGACCAATTTAACTAATGTCGTCTTACCAAGACCTCCTAGTCCGACAATAGGAATAACCGAAACATGTTCTTCATCATTAGTACTCAAAAGAAGTCGTACGATGAATTCTTTATCAGAATCTCTACCAATGATGTCTGAGGCTGTTACAAAAGAGTGAGTTTGATCTCTCTCTCTATTCTCTACCGGAGTAATATATGCCTGTTCTGTAAGGTGAAAATTTTTCCTGTCGGCCGCGATTTCGTCTAGTTTCTTCCTGATCTGGCTTACCCTATGACCAATTTTGAATCTATAGGCCAAAGGATTTGAGCATGAAAAAAATCTACTAACCTTTTCAAGAACTGGAATTCTATCCTGGGTTTTCTGCAGTGAAATTCCAGTTGAAAGATCATCCAACAAATCATCGGCATCATAGACGGCATCCCTAAGCTTTTCTAGCCAGTCTCTTAGTTCATGATTCTTGGTTTGCTGCTCATTTGCATCCAAAAGTACAGCCTTGATTGTAGACAAAGTGTTGTGAAGTTTCTTCACTTCTGATTTGATGCTACAAGCTAAAGTGATTTCTCCTAGAGCAAGTGAAGAAACTTTTGATAGAACTTCCTCTGTGATGATGAACAAGAATGTTTCGGCCATTTTTGCTTTTTGCTGAGAGAGAAGAAATTGTTGGCGACTAGTCGAAGTTATCTTCAAGGAAAAAGGTAAATTGCAGAAATAGTCTCCAACCTGTACCCTATTTTGCAAGTTTAGCTACAATTTTTTATTTCTTGGCATTAAGCTCCTCAAAATTTCAATAATAGGCGGAAATGGTCCTCACTAGCCAATCCACAATCCCAGAGTAGCCACCGGTTCCCCCAACACCAACTTCTATAACCCTTCTCCCAAACGCTTCTTGACTCTCTGTCGTACTCAAACCCTTTGCCACTAATGCCGTGACTCTTAATTTACCCCGAGAGGCTCCTCATGCAATCTGGTGGCTTTCGGTCGACTATCCTACTCAATCCACAGCATATGCTCCAGTGTCCTATACCAGTCCACTACCATTGTTCTCTTTCATCCCACTTCCAAATATCTATTGCGTAACCTTGTCTACCAGCCCCCTATTGATATTGAAGTCAGCCATGCCACCAACAACCACTAGGGCATCATCATGAGGGCAAGCCACGCCCACCAAGTCCTCTTCACAAAAGGCGTTGCTTGGTTGAATCTTATCTTCTAAATCATACTCCATTCGAATGAGCATAAATTTTCTGGTAGAATCAGAATCTTGTCTGTCGCCATTTTCCTTACTATTATATGTATCCCTCTCATCCAAGTTCAGAGATTCTCATCTACTTTTTCTTTCTTAGTGATTATTTTTACATACTTTGCCAGAAATCCTCTTCTGAACAAGCATTAAATCTTCTCCAGTCCTCCTTAATGGGAAGCAACTCCTAGTGTCATGTCCATAATCTATGGAAGTGGCCATATTTCTTCTTGTCTCTGTTCTTGGTAGAGGCAATCATGGGTTTCGACCATTCAAGTTCCCTTATGCCCATGATTTTCATCAACACTCAAGTACGTCGAGTGTTTAGAGGAGTGAAAGTTCTGGTATCTTCTTGTTTTTGCCTAGTCTATTGATTGCTATCATGGGACATGCTTGTATGCTCAACTTTCTATTTATCACTATTAGTCAATTTTCGCTCTTTATGTGACTTTCAATTGTGAATCTCTGACTCCCTTCTCTCACGAAGGCTTTTAGTGACCATGTCTGCCATTTTTCATCCACACAATTATCTTATTTTTTACTTTTACCGATAAAAAATAATTATCTTTTTTTTTTTTTTTTTTTTTTTTTTTTTTAAAAAAGGGAAAAGGGGGGGGAGAGCTCATCAAACATTTTGATACATTGGGAAGACAAAGTTACTATCCAGTCTCCAACCTTTCTCCTCTACGTTGGTGGGAAGGATCGGCCCATTACAACATTAGTCATTGTGGACTATGTCATCAAGTCCACAAAGGTCTACAGGTGATCACTGGATCTGTAACTCCGTCATATGCCTATCATTGATTATTTAAAACCCTTTATTAGATATCAGTATTCCAGCTGACATTCTGTTAAATCAGTTATTTATATAGACGGGCAAGCATATTGTAAAGACGACTTTTTCATTCTTCATTGAATAAAATTATCCCCGCCATTTTTCGCTCTTGAATCAATATGGTATCAGAGCATATGTGGAATCCCTAATTCATCTTTTTCGACCTCTCCAAAAATTGAATTAGATCTTAATTCTTCCAATTCGCCTGATCATTGATACAGCATCCCCATGGCGATTGATATTCTGACGCCGTCGAAGAGTTCAACAAATTCAGGAAGCAACTCAATCATTGAAGATGGATCGAGTCCTTATCATTTGGACAGTCTAGGTCTTATCCTGGTTTCTTAGCTGCTCACTGGTGACAACTATGCCTCGTGGAGCAGAAGTATGATGATAGCTTTATCTGTGTAGAACAAGTTAGGTTTTATCCATGGATCTATTCCGAAACCAGAAGGTAATGACAGTCTCGTTAACTCCTGGATTCGCAATAATAATATAGTTATATCCTGGATCCTTAATTCTGTGTCTAAGAAAATATCAGCGAGTGTTATATATGCTGTGTCTGCTTATGAAATCTAAAAAGATCTGAAGGAGAGATTTCAACAGAAGAATGGGCTACGCATCTTTCAGTTGAGGCATGAATTGATGAATCATAATCAAGATCAACTAGGAGCTTATCTCACTAAATTGAAGACAATTTGGGAGGAATTAAGTAGTTACAGACCAACTTGCTCATGTGGAAAGTGTACATGTGGAGGTACTAAGGCTTTGGTAGAACATTATCAAACTGAGTATGTGATGTCATTTTTGATGGAGCTTCATGATTCATTTGCTCAAGCACGCAGTCAGATACTGTTTATGGATCCAATACCACCCATCAATAAAGTATTTGCTCTTGTCTCTGAAGAAGAGCATCAAAGGACCATGAATAATGTGACACGAACATCTGCTGGAAATAACCAAATGGCTTTTTTCATAAAAAATGAGAGTAATCGATCTAATGATAGCCAGAGATTTGGCAAATCTCAGAAAAAGGATTGTCCAATATACACATATTGTGGGCTTACTAGTCACACTATAGACAAATGCTATAAACTTCATGGTTATCCACCTGGATACAAAACAAGATAGACTAATAGAGGGCAAATGTCTCAAGTCCAGCTGTTGCAGCAGCAAGCATGTCAAATCTCAGAATCATCCTCTGATCATCAAGGTAGTATTGATGGTTTGTCCAAACCTTAAATCCAAATCAGTACCGGCACTTGTTGACCATGTTGAACTCCTATCTGACATCAGCCAAAGCCAACACGGGAACTGGTGTGAACTTGGCACACACATTAGGTACCTGCTTCTCCATTTCTAATCATCCTGTTCTTCATTCTCCTAAATATTGGATAGTTGACTCCGGTGCTACAAATCATGTGTACTTTGATCAGTCCCTATTTTGTACCATATTTCCCATTTCAAATTCATTTGTCAATCTTCCCAACAGCACTCGCATATAGGTTAAATTCTCTGGTTCAGTTCAGCTCAGTCCATCTTTAATACTATATAATGTCCTTTATGTTCCACAATTCCAATTCAGCTTGCTATCTGTAAGCTCATTAACAAAGAATTCATCCCTCCACATCAAATTTCTTATGGACTGTTGTGTTATCCAGGAAGTGTCAACTCTGAAGATGATTGGCAAGGGTAACAAAGTAGCCGATTTCTGTGTGATTGACACTGCCTGTATTTCCAATCCTTGTAATTCGGTTCTAGCTAATGCTGTTTGTATTTCCTCCGTTTCAATATCAAATAAAGTGTCATCTCAGATTTGGCACAATAGACTAGGACATTTGTCATTTAAACGCTTAGAAATGTTGAAAGATAGATTGTCATTCAATTGTAATGATCACAAAAACATTCATTGTTCCATTTGCCCGTTGGCTAAACAAAGACGGCTTTCATTTGTTTCTAACAATAATCTCTCTAAGATCTCTTTGATTTGGTTCATTGTGACACATAGGGCCCTTATCATATACCAACATATGTTGGTTATCGATTTTTTCTAATGTTGGTAGATGATTGTATCAGATTCACATGGGTATTCTTCATGAAACAGAAATCAGATGTTACATTCATAATTCCCAAGTTTTTCTCCCCCATTGAAACACAATTTGGCAAAGTCATTAAGATATTTCGATCCAATAACACACCTGAACTACAATTCATAGAATTACTCAATTCTAAAGGGGTATTACATCAGTTTTCATGTGTTGAGCCCACTGAAAAAAAAAACAGTGGTGGAAATGAAGCATCAACACCTCCTTAATGTAGCTTGGGCTCTGTTCTTCCAGTTACATGTTCCAATAAAATTCTAGAATGTGTTCTTACTTTCACCTACTTAATCAATCGAACTCCTTCATCCTTGTTACATCATGAGTCCCCTTTCCAGCTCCTTTATTGTACCCCAGTTGATTACAATCGTGTCAAGGTCTTTGGGTGCCTATGCTATGCATCCACCTTACCTCCCAGTCAAAGAAAATTCCACCCTTGTGCTGTGGCATGTATATTTGTTGGTTACATGCCAGGTATCAAAGGGTACAAACTTTATGATATATAATCCAAATTTTTCTTTGTATCTCGTGATGTAGTCTTCCATGAGACATTGTTCCCCTTTCAGTCTATTTTTCATTCCAATGGTGTCGTTGATCCTTTTCTAGACTTGGTATTGCTTATACCAGCATCTGACCTTCCCACATCTAGTGTGGGTGATTCTAATCCTACTACACATCCTGACAATGTCCCTACTGTACCTACTCCTGTCACAGTACATAATCCAGCTGTTAGAAGGACTTTAAGGAACATCAAAGCTCCCTCGTATCTAAGAGATTATCACTGTAACTTGCTTCACAGCATTTCCCAGCCCGTGTCTAATACTTCATATCCTTCGAACAATTATATCTCCTATACATTCTTTTCCTCATCTCATTGCGCCTATCTTTGCTATATATCTTCCAATATTGAACCCTAATTCTATCATCAAGCTATCAACTATCCACATTGAAGAGAAGCTATGGCTAATGAGTTCGATGCTATGGAGTCCAATAACACTTGGTTTGTTCAACCCCTCCCAAAGGGCAAACATTCAATTGGGTGCAAGTGGATTTATAAAATAAAATACAAGTCAGATGGTAGCATTGAACGTTACAAAGCTCGGTTAGTGGTAAAGGGATATACACAACAAGAGGACTTGGACTTTATAGAAAATTTTTCACCAGTTGCAAAGTTAGTTACAGTTAAAATGTTGCTTAGCATCACTTCCATTAAAGGTTGGCATCTCTTTCAACTGGATGTCAACAATGCTTTTTTAAATGGAGACTAATTTGAGGAGGTTTTCATAGACCTTCCCTTAAGATACAATACCCACAGGAAAGTTGATCATGAGGAGGAGAAACTTATTTGCTATTTGCATAGGTCAATATACTGCCTAAAACAAGCTTCACGACAATGGTTCACAAAGTATTCCTAGGCCCTTGTTCTTCATGGCTTTACATAATCCAAGTCAGATTACTCTCTATTTACTAAAGGTGAAGGGTTCTCTTTTGTGGCCTTGCTGGTGTACATTGATGATATCATCATCATAGGTTCTGATTTGTTTGGCATTGAGGAGTTAAAGAAGTTCTTTCATAGCCAATTCAAACTCAAAGATCTTGGTTCTCTAAAGTACTTCGTTTGGAAATTGCCCCAATGAGCCAAAAATTTGTTTCTATCACATCGTCATTACACTTTATAGCTGATCAAAGATACTGGTTTTCTTGCTTGCAAACCAACTTCTTTACCTATGGA
Organism: Olea europaea var. sylvestris; assembly: GCF_002742605.1. Classification (NCBI taxonomy): domain Eukaryota; kingdom Viridiplantae; phylum Streptophyta; class Magnoliopsida; order Lamiales; family Oleaceae; genus Olea; species Olea europaea. The sequence goes on along the minus strand of NW_019238093.1, from coordinate 13,241 downwards.
TCCTAAGGCTAAACTCACTTCTTTCGATGGAGACCTCCTTTCTGATGCTTCTTCCTACAGACGATTGGTTGGACGTTTACAGTACCTCACTATATCTCGGCCAGACACCACATTTGCTGTCCACAAACTAAGCTAGTTTGTATCTTCCCCTAGGCATCCTCACCTGGACATAGCACATCACCTTCTGAAATATTTGAAAGCTTTCCTTGGACAAGGCTTGTTGTTCTCTTCTTCTTTTGATTTTCAACTATGAGCATTTGAGGATGTCGATTGGGGCTCTCGTTTGGATTCTCGAAAGTCTGTGACAGGATTTTGGGTCTTTCTTGGTAACTCTATGATCTCTTAGAAAGCTAAGAAGCAGAAAACCATTTTACAATCCTCTATAGACGTTGAATATCGGGCCCTTGCCTCAATAGCTAGTGAACTAATTTGGCTCCATCAATTGTTGATTGATTTTCATATCCGACATTCTGGACCGACTGTTCTCTTTTGTAATAACCAGGCTACGATACACATTGCCACCAATCCTATCTTTCATGAACGGACGAAACACATTGAGATAAATTGCTATTTTGTTAGGAGCAAGATTACAGATGGCTTTATCAAGCTTATTCCAATTCGCACTCATCACTAACTTGCTGATGTGTTTACCAAAGCACTGTCTTCTGCATCTTTATTTGCTTTACTTTCCAAGATGGCAGTTCTTGATATTCATCGCCATCTAGAGGGGGACTATTAGATATCACTATTCCGATTGGTATTTTGTTAAATCAGTTATTTATATAGACGGGCAAGCATATTGTAAAGACGACTTTTTCATTCTTCATTGAATAAAAATTTTCCCCGCCATTTGTCTCTCTTGAATCAATACCCTTTAATACAATGAGTGCTATAATTACTTGTGTAAATGGATTCTCCTTGAGACCATATGCTCTTATCTTTCTTTCTTGACAAAGCATAATCAATTTTTTTTTTACCCTCATCTTCTCCATTTTTCGCTTTAAGACAATCATCAGACAGGGGACTTTTGGAGGTGGCATCCCCAAAATCCCCATTGAGGCTGAGGTACAACAGAAAGAGGCTAATGCTGGTGGCATGTCAGATATGGATCCCCTGGTCTACCACAACCTGCTGAACAAACTGGTTTGATAGCTTTTTATCCTACTAAATGTGGTCGCACAGAGGATTTCCCCATGGAGCCATTGGTGAGTTAGGTACTATTACTACGCAAGAGGACCATCATGACTTCCATTTGGGTCTCCAAAATGTTAAGTATGAGTCAGCCATGTCCATAGATTTCAACTCCATCATCTATTTTGCCAATCATGTCTTACTTATATTTTGTGTCCCGTTATAGATTTTATGTCCAATTTTCTACACATCGCGCTAATAAATTTACTCCAACATGACTCTTAAACTTCTTTAGTGAAACAATGCATGTGCCAACCACTTCTGCAATCTGGTCACCTAAAAAATAGGTTGGGGCTATCTCCCCGATTTGTTCTTTGGAATTGTAATAATTAGATGAGAAGAAAGAGTATTGTTATTCCAATCCTGCTACACTTACAGAAAGAGATTTCACAGGGTTTGAACAGAATGATGTGGCATTGGCATATCGTGTAGAATAAAGAAGAAAAGAAACAAATAAATAAAACACCAATTCTTGCCCAAAATAGACGCATTCATTCGTAATTCGAATCTCCCTTTTGTTGAAACCCTAAAAATCTCGCGAAGAAAAGGTCGACCGTGCTCCTTCTGGCGCCTCCGTCCACAACGCTGCTGTGATATACATACCCATCTCCGTCTACAATGCCTCATTCCACAACCCTGCTCTCCGATTGTAACTCCCCGAAATCTGAATCGGTCGAAGCCGTTGCTTAGGTCAAAACCATCGCAGGCGAAATCCGACCATCATCTCCGCCCACAGACGCTACACTCATCTCCAGCTTAGTACGTCTCCGTCGTCCAAAATCGTCGTCCTCAGAACGACCTCCGAGCAACGAGACGCAGAAGGTGTGTTTGTGATTGCACTTGCACCTTTCTTCTGGCTACATATGGAATCATCTTATAATTACATGGAAATTATACAATTAGAACAATTGACATTGTTCTTCATCTTGAACTGATTATCAATGTTCTTTCTGAATTGGGAAAGTTTCTATAGTAATATAGAGTAAAATGCTTCTTACGAACTGCATTTCATACTGTGAAATGTGTTGCTCGAAAATCACTGGTTTTGCTGAAATATGTGTTCTGCAGTGTATGTTAAGCTTGCAGTGTATCGATTTATATAGTCGTCTGCATATTAGTTTGTATAGTAATGACACTAAAGTTGAATTTTTGATTTGTCGAGCAGGATGGGAGGACGAAATGTTGGCGTTTGTCACGGTTGTAGAAGCATGAAGCACTCCTTTATTGATTGCCCAGTAAAACAACGATGTCCACGGTGCGCACTGGGATTGCAGATGTGTTTTGAGGTTGAAAGGGAGACTAGTAATAAAGGGTGATTATTCAGAACCTGTAGTAGTAAGTGTGGATATTTTGATTGGGTTGTCAACGAAGAAGCAAGCGGAGAATCGAGTACTATTACTGAGGCATTTTATCCTGCGGCCATCGAAGAAGTCAATGACTTGCCAAGCATGTTCGACAGTCTGGCTTGAATAGCTAAAAAATGAGACATTGAGATATCATTGAACGTGACATTTCGCAAGGGAAAGCGAAGCGAGAACGTGAGTGGCAAAGGAGAAGCCCACGATTGATGTTTATAGTTGGTTTTCGAAATTTCTGATACAATGGTTTGTTTCCTGTTGGATAAGTGTTGTCGAATATGATCCTTTAATGACATGGTGAAAATATGTTTTGTAGAGATAACTCATACTTTGGCTATATGGTATTGGCATTATGATGTTTTGTAGTTCAAATGTTAGTAATATATGGAATCTATGGTGTAGCAGTAGGATTTTCTTCTTTGTGGAAATTATGACTTGTAGGTTGTCTTGGTTGGTGAATGCAATCCTTGTTTATTAATGTTATGGTTTATCAATCTTGAGTTTCAGCATATCACATGACTGAACCACGTCCAGATGGTAAGCATCCGATCCCAGAAGTTTCAGCATATCGTCCAAGCGTTGTGCTTGGCATTTACTACCTCATTTAGCTATATTGTCAATGAAATGGGTAGCAAACTTATTATTTTTTTATCAATCATGCACTCGTTAAGTCTAGTGTCATGGGTCATGGACACTCTGATGGTAAAGTCATTAACATGGAATTAAATTGGCTTATAACGTGTAACCTGGAAACACTTGTATTTATACCCACGGAAGTGTCAGTTAGTGATCCTTATATGAATTGCATTAACTGAGATGTGTATAGGTTGATCATTATCCCTAAGCTAATATCAATTTATATTTTAGCTAGTTTAGAGTTTTATTCATTCACATTCACAATCAGAGGAGACTTCTCATTGTTATGTGAGAGGGACTTTATTTGTGGTAAGATTCTAGTTAAGATTCTGGTTAATTTGCCTTCATTCACATTCACAATCAGAGGAAACTCAAGATTGGATGTCTTTGATTCCAATTAAAACTTTGTGCAAACATGAAAACATTAACTTGTATTGAAGAACTCGACATTCTTGAACAATAACAACTTACATTATCAGGGCTCCTATCTAACTTGGACAGCTTTTCAATTCCGAAAGGAATGATTTAGAGATTGAAAACTATGAGACAAATCTGTCATAAAATGAACCCTGCTGTAGCATGCCTCAAAACAAGTTGAAAACCCAAAATAAAATGTTTACATGTCACAATACATGTCACAGAACATGTTTACATGTTTGGGGACGTAGTACAGTCGAAAGCCAAAAACCCAAAATAACATAGTACAATCAAAAGCCAAAAACCCAAAATAAAATGTACTCTCGATCTTCATGCATTGCAGAATGTCAATCCATTCATGAAAGAATTCCTATGATTTTGAGCTGCTTCCAGATTTTGCTGTAGCCTGAGAATACAGAATCCTTGGTGAGTAGTTGCCCAATTTGAGAATAGTGAAGGAGATGACAGTTTCAACTATTAACTACAATGCAGCTAATCAATGTCAAATATGAAAGGATGGATCAGCTATATGAATTTAGATGGCAAGAAAATAGAATTTTTTTATTAACCCATCAGCAAGACAAATTAGCTTTTTTGGGATAAAGATCAATATGCCATGAAAGTAGAGAAGGTTTTGAACTCAAACGAACCCACCAAGAAAAAAAAAATAAAGAAGAAAAAGGGAAGAACCCATATACTAGTTCTACTATAGAATGGATGCCTTTTATGAAATAAATACTACAATAGATGGAACAATAGATACAATTTATGTAATAGTACATAGGCATTGGCTCCAAAAGGTAACAAGCTCGTTACTAGAAATCGGTAAAATAGCAAGCAGTCACTCATACAGAATCAGCAAAAGACACTTTACGCAGCCACAACTCTTACAACGCAAAAGAAGAAAATAGAAATATTTCCCGCTTGATTGCCCTGTCTTCTAAGTTTTACTTAGCATCAATCATAATTAGCTAACCAGGGGAAGAATAGCAGATCACAATTAAAGTAGCAAAATCAAGCACTTGACAACCAAACGAGTCAAATAGTCCAAAATCATGCCATTAAAGAATAGCAGAGAAAATAAATCTATTCTACTTCAATTAACGGGATCCCATTATGAACGAGATCACACCGCACGCCACTCAAAAACAGTAAAAATAAATGAAGAATAGCAGAGAAAAAAGGCATAAATCATGATAAACTTTAAGAGAAATGAAAAATTTCACCTGATCAGAATTTAACAAAACTTCACCCATTCCGATAAATGTAGCACGTTGCTGCGGAAAAGGTGGTGGAGCAAAGTACGGACCCGAGGATTGAACTTGAATTGATTTGTGGCATTAGTCGACGGGGGGGGGGGGGGGGGGGGGCTAAAAAAGAACTTGAATTGATTTGTGGCATTAGTCGACGAGGAGGGGGGGTCAAAGTAGACGAAGGTAATTGTTGGGTAAACATTTGGCTCATGGCATCTCCCTACATCAAATAAGAACGTAAATGCACAGTCATCAACTTAAAACTAGGGAAAATCCATAAACGTACCAACAATAGCTGGGAATATGAGAATGGTGTTGGTTGCAAACATTGAAGTTCTGGAGTGATATGTACAACCGGTGCAGCGACTTCCACGGGAAAATGAGTATCTTTCGGTCTCTTTCCTTTGCATGTAGTCGAAGCAACCTACATATAAATCGAACATTAAATGATTTTGTAATTGAGATCCTTTATGATCCTTTATGATTAAACGGTTTAGTACAACAACATACCTTCACTTTTTTCGAAGTCGACTCCAACGGGCCCTTTTTCCAAAGTTTTCGTGGTGCCCCCTTCCTTTTCGATAATTTGGGATCTAATATGCTCGTGCCGATGATATTTTGTGAATCAGTGCATTGGCTCGCTATGTGAGTAGTAGCTTGTGAAAGAACATTGCTCCCACAACTAGAATTCAAAGACCGTAACTCTGCAGCTTGACATTGTATCCAATCCATAATCGCACGCGATCGAACTTCGTCAGTGCAAGCAAGGCCTGCCACCTCTACAAATGCCTGACACATGTCATCGTATCTCATTTGTTCAGGAGTGCTAACCAGCCCAGTGTACTTCACACGAACCCTTGTATGCGCTCTAGTGACATCTCTTCGCCATCTCCGCACTATATACCTCTCTGGCATTTTTGTGACGTCATTACGATCGAAGACGGTGATCGCATGCCTGCATATAATTCCTCGAAACTCAAACATATGGCAACTACAAATAACTTTGCATGTGTCGTTCCGGTACAAGACATTGTATGTTTTCTTCTTCCTGCCTCCAGGGCAGTTCACAGACTCTCGAACCTCGTAGGTCGTCCCAAAACAACCTTCTGTGACTGAAGCGACGTCACAGTACATCTTTCCTGTGAACTTCTCCTGCACTTCCTTGAACTTCAAAATAGTGTAAGCAGACTGAAATTGCTTCTCCATTTCAAATGTTGTTGCACACGGCACCATTTGTGAGTATGACTTGAATTTCGCCTGAAACTCCTTCTCGACCTTATTCCTTAACGCCCTTTCATACTGTTCGACAAACTGTTTTAAAGAGGTCTTCGAGTGGACATATCCACCGAAGAACGAATTCATACTTTCACTTCGTTGTGTCGTCGACATCCCTGCCCAGAAAGTGGTTTTCAAGAAGCAAGGTACCCATTTACGCCTGTTCTCATATAGCCCCAACAACCAATCATTATTGTGTAAGTCAAACCTACAGATCATATTCATCTAGCCATTTTCAAATTCGTCCTCGCGTTGCGAATCGTATACTAGATCATGCATACAAGAAAATATTGAACTTTTATCATTGTGATAGCGAAACTTTTCAGGCAACTTCTTAATGATGTGCCATAAACACCATCTGTGTTTTGCATTTGGAAAGACAATCGCAATCGCATTTTGCATAGCCTTATCTTGATCAGTAATAACTCTATGGGGAGGTCGGCCATGCAAACACTCGAGCCATGTCCTAAATAGCTATACGAACGTGCCCGTATCCTTATTGGACAGCAAACCACAACTAAGCAGTGTTGATTGTCCGTGGTGATTTACTCCAACAAAAGGTGTGAAAGACATATTATACTTATTCATGAGATACGTGGTATCAAACGTGACAACATCTCCGAACTCTTTGTATGCTTGTCTAGACCTATTATCTGCCCAAAATACATTCTTTAGGCGTCCCTCGTCATCTAAATTCATACTGAAATAAAATCCTGAACACTGTGACTGCATCTTCGAAAAGTATGATTGCAAAGCTGCGGCATCTCCTTTTCCTAGTCTTAATATTCTCACCCGTTTAATATAGTTCCGACAATCCCTCTCAACATAAGTCATATTTTCGTATCCACCTGCTTCCACAACTGTGGAGTTGAAGCTTTTGTGAAGTGGAATTCCTGCCACATCATTCACCTCAAGCTTTCTTTTCACAATTGCACTTAGTTCTCTGTTGCATCGATAAAGTCTAGATTTCGAAGGGCTTGTTTTGTGATTGTGCTTAAGGTTCACAGTGTTGATTCTCCATTTTCCAAGGACATCTACAGATGCAGATATCCTCGTTTTACAATCTATTTGACTCGTTGGTTGTGGCTTCAAAACAGTGGTACTATTATTACTTCTTCGCCCTTCACTACCACACGTGAATGTCACATATCTGACTACTCCGTCGTCGTCCTTTTTTGAATTCCTTCTCCTCACAGGAAAGCCAACGGCGTAAGCATATCTCTTGTAGAAGTCAAACAACTCTGTCTCACTCGCGAATGTCATTCCAACCTCAGGCAATAGCTCTCCATCTCCTCCTAGCGATTCGTTGCCAACAATGTTGCTACTGTCCACAAATATCTCATTTTCCGACTGCACCATGGGAACATCATTCCTGTCTCTCATCATTTCGTGCGCTGCAATCAAAATATAAGGTGATAAATAACAATATTAAAGGCTTTCACATATTGAAAATATGAGGACCAGATACAGTACCTTAATTTCCTGGCAAAGATTGAAATTCCTCACTTTCATTTTTGAAATCTTTTTTCTGATGCGAGTATCCAATGTTATGATTTTGCATGAAGCCTACATAATAAGCAAAAGAATTCTGATTTTATAGAAAAACTGCATATAATTTGTACTTGTTTATAGTGGGAAAAACTAATGTATATATAACTAGTAGATGTAGTCGTGTTGTGAAAATTTTCATTTTCATTAGAGGAAATTATTTTGATAGCACTGTAGGTCTCACTTTCAAGAAGAAAATACATCTTCATATTTATTAATTGATTTTACTAGTAGCAACTATTGATTATAATTTGATCCTGCATAAAACTGCAAAAAATGCATGCTGCCACAACATATGTTACTCCATTAAGGTTAACATAATTCAAATCAATTACCAGTTAATGTGAGAACAAGGTCCAACAATTACCAGCAAAGCGAGATACGAATTTAACAAAACCTTAATGATGGCAATGTCCGCTTTAATCAACATACGTTTTATACATTTCTACCGAACACTAATTGGAAGGTTACACACAACAAATGCACACTATTACTAAAATGTACGCCGCTATTAACTTGTTGGAACAGAAGATTGGATATCACTGGATAGTATTATGGAAGAAATTGTTAAATCTTGCTCAATTTACTATGAGTATTCACGCTAGAAAGGAGGAAGCAACCTTGCATATTATTATGCTAGTCAAACTGCATCTAATTTTTCACTTTCTTGTTTGTAGGTAGAGAAGGTGTACGGGGGACAGGGGAGTAAGTGAAAACATGTCACCTTATATACTTCGGTAGGGCGTCGCAGTTGGAAGACTCTCCGAAATGGGATACTCCGGTAGGGCGTCGTGTCAGCTAACGCTGCAAGTGCTTCGGCCAAACAATGTGACATTGTTTCGGAGAGGGAAACAATCTGCTACAATGGGCGTCGGGTCGGCTCGCGACTGCAAGTGTTTTGGCCGAAAATGTGAGCTTCTTTTTGGAGAAATACAAATTGGGGTTGAGAATTCTCGAGCTGCAAGTGTTATGGCCGAAAATGCAACCTTTTATTTGAGGAAATACAAAGGAACATGGAGCAGGGAATTTGGTCTTGCAGATGTCTCCGGCTGGCTCGCAAGAAGTTGTTCCGTTTCTTTAGGGCTTGTATTTGGGGAACAATAATGCTCGATGTTGGCGAAAAATTTAGCACCACCAGATTTCCCCCCTTTTTCTACCATTTTTTTCCACGTCAGATGTTTTCAAAATTCTATAGGGCTTCTGTAATAAGGACTCTGGACACCTAGCATTATGGTTGTTATTCAGCCCCACTGAACCCCAATCTAGATGGCTGTACAATGGCAGATCCTACTTGGTGAAATTTTGTTTTAAAAATTAAATGCATTTATCATTTAACTTCCCAATACCAATAAAAACTATTCATTTCTCTTTCTTCATTTCACTGTAAATGTATTCGCCTCTTTCTCTCACTAACCCATTCTTTCATATTTCAGTTCATTTCTTTCACTACTCTACATCAATTGTAGCCATAGCCCCTCTCTAATAGACACAGCCAACGAGAATTCAAGCTCCTTTTCCTAATGACCACCAAACAAGCTGTCGAAACACTACCAAAAGAGGGTAACCATCTCATCGGTGGTGGAGGAAAAAAGAATATCATTGTTGGATTCAAAACTAGTTTTATTAAGGTGAAAATGGTTTGGAAAAGGGAACAAAGTCAGTAGTGACTGCTATGAAATTCATGAAAACTAGAGTGATAATGAATTTCAGTTTAATGTGGATTTTAATTATAATAATATTTTGTTAGTTTATGTTTTGGAAGCCAGCGAAATGGTTAAAATTGATGTGTAAACATCATATTATGAAAAGCAATTTATTATTCTATTGCAAAATGAAATATGGGGCTTTGGAGTTTTGTAATCTTTCTAGTTTCTACTATGAAAATTGTTAGATTTTTTTTTATTTTTTAATACATTATTTTTGGTTTTTGAAATATTTGTGTTTTTATATTGTCTTTGATTATAGTAATTTAAATCTGAATGAAAGTGTTACATAGGCTTAGTTGCATTTCAATTGAAACTTTGTACGTGGATGCTTTTGCCATTTCGTTTGGGCCTGGTTTTTTCTCAATCATTGAATTTTCACATTTGCATGTTTTTAGAGATTGTTTCACTGACATTTCTAGAGAAAAATGAAGAATATTTTGATTTGATTGATTACTGTTTATCTTTTCGTAGATTATAAAGCGATTGAGATGTTGATTGAAGAAGGCAATATGTTGGATATAAGCAATGAAGAATATGTGGATGAACAAGATGAAAATAAGAACTTAGTCGGTAAAGAAATTATTCAAGCACCTAAGGTTGGGAAAACTTTTGAATCATTGCACGACCTTTTTGGGTATTATAAACAATATGGGAAAAAAAGAAGGCATTGGAGTTAAAAGGAGAACAACACGATCATTTGGAGATTTGACATTTGTTTGCTTATCACGTTGTCGAGCTGGGAATTTAAGGTCTATAAAACAAAATTACCTCAATCCTAACCCATTGATGAAAGTAGGGTACAAAGCTAAGGTTAACACTTCTGTATTTAAGGATGGAAAGTGCAAGATAAATTCTACTATACTAGAGCATAATCATGGGCTGAGTCCATTGGAATCACAATTTTACTAATGTAATAGGGAAATTAGCATAGGTGCTAAGAGAAAACTTGAATTGAATGATCAAGCCAAGATTGAATTGGCGAAGAATTATAAGTCATCTGTAATGGAAGCTGGTGGTCAAGACAATGCCCGTTCCGCATGCGCTTCGCCATTTTGGAGAAAGATTGTAGAAATTTTATTGATAAGAAGAGAAAATTACGACTTGGTGTTGGAGATATTCTAGTGATCCACAATTATTTTGTTCGAATGAAAGAAAAGAATTCAATCTTCTTTCATATGATGGTTGTAGATGATAATTCTCAAATTAGAAATTTATTTTTGGCATATGCAAGGAGCAGGGCAGCTTACGAAGAATTCGGTGGTGTAGTTACACTTGACACAACCTACCTGACAAATAAATATGATGTGCCCTTTGCACCTTTTGTAGGCATAAATCACCATCGACACTCCATTTTATTTGGATGTGGGTTATTATCAAGTGAGGATACCGATACATTTATTTGGTTGTTTCGCACTTGGCAGTGTTTGGTTATGCACCGGGTGCTATAATTATAGATCAAGACAAAGCAATACAGAAAGCTATTGAGGTTGCTAACACTTGGCATCGTTGGTGTCTATAGCCTATAATGAAAAAGATACCAGAGAAATTAAGAGGCTACAAGTTGTACGAAAAAAATTAAAAGTGTCTTGCATAGCATTGTTTACGAATCATCGGGGAAAGTAGAATTTGAGGAAAAGTGCGAGCAATTCATTACTGAGTCCAACCTTTCTGAAAATGTGTAGTTAGTTCATTTGTATAAAGAGAGGCACCATTGGGTTCCTACATTTGTAAAGGACACATTTTGGGCTGGTATGTCAATCACGCAATGTAATCAGAGTATGAATGCATTCTTTGATGACTATGTAAGCTCAAAGACAACATTGAAATAATTTGTTGAACATGAGTATGATAATGCTTTAAGAAGCAATGTCAAGAAGGAAAACTGCGATGATTTTCAGTCTTTTACTAAATAGATTCCTTGTGTAACACATTTTCGAATAGAAAAGCAATTTCACAGTTTATGTACTAATTCGAAGTTCAAAGAATTTCAAAGACAGTTGACTGGAAAATTATAATGTGAAGTTTCTTGTGTTGACGAGAAAAATAGATTGTTTGATGTGGTTGAGGATATATTGGTTGGAGATAAATACAAAAAACTCCACTTTACTGTTTATTGCGATGAAGGGGGAAATGAAATCAAACGTGCTTGTCGATTATTTGAATTTAGAGGGATTTTATGCAAGCATACTTTATTAGTTCTTTTGAGATGTAATATTCAAAAAGTCCCTGAAATGTATATCTTAGCATGTTGGAGGAAGGACTTAAAAAGGTATTACACAAAGGTGAAAGTTACCTATGATGATTAGAAAGATGACGAAGAGGCTCAGTTATATCACAAGTTGCAAAAGAAACTACATGATGTTGCATGCTTGGCCGTCTCTTCTCTTGAGAGTTGCACTGTATTATTGAACTTGATGGATGAGTTTCAATTAAAATAAAATGAAATGAATCAGATCTGAGGAGCTCTTCGACAAGTACTAATGCCACTATAAGTAATATTGATTGTTGTGATAATATTGGTGACTTTCGAAAATCTCTTGGTAAAAGTGGACTTCATAGTCCCCTTCCTATTCAAAGATATGGGCAACCACCAAGAATAGAAGGGTCTCCAATGTAGAGAAGTTAGTTTCCAAGAAGAAAAAATGTGAAGAAAAAAAAAGAAGAAAAATATTTTAGATGTATCAAAAACTAAAAATAATGTATTAAAAAATTAAAAATCTGACAAATTTCATAGTAGAAAGATTACGAAACTCCAAAGCCCTAGATTTCATTTTGCAATAGAATAGTAAATTGGTTTTCGTAATCCATTGTTTACGCATCAATTTAACCCTTTCACTAGCTTCCAAAACATAAACTAACAAAATATTATTATAATTAAAATCCAATTTAGACTGAAATTCAATATCACTCTAGTTTTCATGAATTTCAAAGCAACCACTACTGACTTTTCTCCCTTTTCCAAACCATTTTCACCTTAATGGAGCTGGTTTTGAATCCAATAATGACATTCTTTCTTCCTCCACCTCAGACGAGATGGTTATCCCTCTTTTGGTAGTGTTTCAACAGCTTGTTTGGTGGTGATTAAGAAGAGGAGCTTGAATTTCCGATCGGCGGTGTATATTGGCGAGGGACGATGGTCAAAATTGATATGGAGTAGTGAAAGAGATAAATTAGAATATGAAAGAATAGGTTAATGAGAGAAAGAGGTAGGAAAACATTTACAGTGAAATGAAGAAAGAGAAATGGGTGGTTTTTAGTGGTAGTGGGAAGTTAAGTGATGAATGTATTTAATTTAATTTTTCTTTAAAATAAAATTCAGTCAAGTAGGATGTGTCACCATACTCCCACCTAAACTGGTGTTCAACTCCAATGGAGTTGAATAGTAATACTCGAGAAGAAATTGTATTACAAGTGTGAAAGATTCGTTAACTATACCTTATATTTATTGTGTTAAGACTTGCGATCCATCTTAATAAGATCAACCTTATTAAGAGGAGTGACCAAAGATCTATTTAAGTTGGACAATATTTCGGTATTTAATTGATGTGGAATTTATTCCTTTAACATGTCCCCGCAAGATGGTGGCTCTTTTTGAGCAGACCAATCTTGAAGTTTGTGCCCTTATTTTTGAGACTTAATCAGATCGAATAGTTCGTTGGAGTTTATTGGGCTCTGATACCATGTTCAGACTTGGGATCCATCTTAATAAAGTCAACCTTATTAAGAAGAGTGACCAAAAATCTATTTAAGTTGTTCAATATTTCGGTATTTAACCGATGTGAGATTTATTCCCTTAACATATTGGGATATATTTAAATGCAGTTAGTTTCATTTAGGCACCTTGCAGTTTCGACCAC
>NW_019238092.1:0-1950 GCF_002742605.1 Olea europaea var. sylvestris | reverse complement strand
TAAACTGTTTAATCATTCCTAACTCCAATTTTTTTGAATTCCGGTAATAAATAACACCATTTAGTGACATGTTGACACTTAACATCGACGCATAGGATTTAACATGATATGTTTAATCGAGTGTCTATTAGGTTAAGCACAAATTTAGTGACTATTACCATAAAAAGGAAAAAAAAATCAGTAATCATTAACGTAATTTTGTGTCAAAGGAACAAATCTTGGCTTTTGAGAGTTTCCGAAACAGAGTTCGCATTGAAAAGATAGAGTTCTATGAAGACATTGAGATATGTAATAAAATATATATTATATCTTTCCATATTAAATCTTATTAGTTGGACAAGTTTTTGTTTATTTATGTTTGTTAATGGTGCTTTTTCAATTATTTCTTATAAAGTTTCTCAGTGTGACAAGTCAGTAATGAATGATTAATTTAAATGGTTGATAAGTTCTAGCAATACTTAAAAATATATTTTATTTTTATAACTCCTAAATTATGCGCTCGTTTGACTCCCATTATTTCACATTATAATGTGAGTAATAGTAATTTTTTGGAGAATGTTTGGTTAAAAAGAGAAAAAATATTTTTTGGTTTACATGTAATATTATTTTATTGAAAAATTTGTGGTTAATAAGAAGAGATAAAAAAATGAATTATAATTTAATGGCGAATAATATGGGCCAAATAGGGACTATATTTCATTTTTTTTTTTAATGTAGATTTGAAGGCTTGAAGCAAAGGAATCAATGAGAAGGAAATGACCAACATTTGAGTGCTATTATTTACTTTTTGATAATTTGTATATATTGTTGAATGGATCTTATTAGACAACTTGTTATTTGTATATTTTTAAATTAAACAATGTTATTTTGAAATAGTTAATGTAATATTATTATAAGAGTTATAATTGAACATATCATTAGTTGGATTAATGTAGTGTTATCATAAATGTTTTAAAAAAATTAACTATGGTATGGAACTGAACATGTTCGATTCCATAATTAAATTTAGACTTGACGATTCCACTTACTAAATACTTGAAAAATCTAGTTTGGTTCAGATAGATTCTCTTTATAACAGAACCAAATCGAAACATGGTTAGCCCTAGTAATTGCTTAACATTTTAGTGACCATGAGCGCAATTAACCCTTCATCAGTAGACATGAATAAGGCTCTCATATCTAAGCTATAATAAACATGAGTTGTGGACCTTGAAACTCGTGTTCGAAAACTTGGAGTAAGAGGCTATAATAGGAAGGACTCGACTTATTTTATGAAAAAGTTACGCCTTTCACTTCCAAATGTTTACATACCACAAAATTACTATTTCTATTTCCTTTTTCTAAATATCCTATAAAACACTGAAGCTATACAAACACACGCAGTAATGAAGGCAAAAATATCCAATTCGGATTTCGATGGTAGTGGTGGGTTTGATGCTGGTGATGGGTTGCGATCACAATACCAGATCGTGATTTGGATATATTGGATCAACGTGATGGTGATGTGTTGACGGCTGCGGTTATTGACAATTTCCATCACTAGACCCGCCATCACATAATCAAGTAAAACAATTAAGCCAATTGCAGTTTTATTTTTATTTTTAATTTTTTGATATTAAATTTTGGGGTTGCGTGGGGATTTGATTACTACCATCAATGATTGTGGTACGATGTTTGTTGTTGGTGGTGGTGATGCAAAGCTATTGGTGGGAATAGTGATTTAGGGCTTTGGAGGTGGTGGTTTACAGTCGAGGTAGGACATGGTCGTGGTTGGTTGTAGATTTAGACAGTGGTGGTTTGTTGGCACAATTGGGAAAGTGCTAGCTGGTCTTGGTTTTGGGGCTTGGTGGTTAACATGGTATCATATATGTGAGAAGGAGGGAAGCAAGAAGAGAAGAAAGGGAAGAGAAGGGCAAGCAGCGCCTAGGCGCTGCCCAGTTTCTGCCGAAG
>NW_019238091.1:0-1950 GCF_002742605.1 Olea europaea var. sylvestris | reverse complement strand
ATTTTAGCCCATTCCGACACAGTCGCGAAAAATGACGAAATTGCCCCCGGCGCGGTTTTTGTTCCCGATCAACCTGTCAAATTCGAGCCCATTCCGACGCAGTCGCGAAAAATGACGAAATTGCCCCAGGCGCGATTTTTGTTTCCGATCGACCAGTCAAATTTGAGCCCATTCCAACACAGTCGCGAAAAATGACGAAATTGCCTCCGGCGCGATTTTTATTTCCGATCAACCGCCAAATTTCAGCCCATTCCAGCACAGTCACGAAAAATGACGAAATTGTCCACGGCGCGGTTTTTGTTCCCGATCAACCTGTCAAATTTGAGCCCATTCCGACACCACTGCAAAAATGACGAAATTGCCCCCGGCGCGATTCTTGTTTCCGATAAACCTGTCTAATTTTAGCCAATTTCGACACAGTCTCGAAAAATGACGAAATTGCCCCCGGCGCGATTTTTGTTCCCGATCAACCTGTCAAATTTGAGCCCATTCCTACACAGTCGCAAAAAATGACGAAATTGTCCCCGTCGCAATTTTTGTTCCCGATCAACCTGTCAAATTTGAGCCCATTCCGACACAGTCGCGAAAAATGACGAAATTGCCCCCGGCGCGATTCTTGTTCCCGATAAACATGTCATATTTTAGCCAATTTTGACACAGTCGCGAAAAATGACGAAATTGCCCCCGGCGCGATTTTTGTTCCCGATTAACCTGTCAAATTTGAGCCCATTCCGACACAGTCGCGAAAAATGACGAAATTGCCCCCGGCGCGGTTTTTGTTCTCGATCAACCTGTCAAATTTGAGCCCATTCCTACACAGTCGCAAAAAATGACGAAATTGTCCCCGTCGCAATTTTTGTTCCCGATCAACCTGTCAAATTTGAGCCCATTCCGACACAGTCGCGAAAAATGACGAATTTGCCCCCGGCGCGGTTTTTGTTTCCGATCAACCTGTCAAATTTTAGCCAATTCCTACACAGTCGCGAAAAATGAAGAAATTGCCCCCGGCGCGGTTTTTGTTCTCGATCAACCTGTCAAATTTGAGACCATTCCGACACAGTCGCGAAAAATGAAGAAATTGTACCCGGCACGGTTTTTGTTTCGGATCAACCTGTCAAATTTGAGTCCATTCCGACACAGTCACGAAAAATGACGAAATTGCCCCTGCGCGGTTTTTGTTCCCGATCGACCTGTCAAATTTGAGCCCATTCCGACACCATTGCAAAAAATGACGAAATTGCCCCCGGCGCGATTCTTGTTTCCGATCAACCTGCCAAATTTTAGCCCATTCCGACACAGTCGCAAAAAATGACGAAATTGTCCCCGGCGCGGTTTTTTTTCTGATCAACCTATCAAATTTGAGCCCATTCAGACACAGTCGCGAAAAATGACGAAATTACCCCAGGCGCGGTTTTTGTTTCCGATCAACTAGTCAAATTTTAGCCCCTTTCCGACACAGTCGCGAAAAATGACGAAATTGCCCCCGGCGTGATTTTTATTTCCGATCAACCGCCAAATTTTAGCCCATTTCAACATAGTCGCGAAATTTGATGAAATTATCCCCGGCGAGATTTTTGTTCCCGATCAACCTGTCCAATTTGAGCCCATTCCGACACCATTGCAAAAATGACGAAATTGCCCCCGGCGCGATTCTTGTTTCCGATAAACCTGTCTAATTTTAGCCAATTTCGACACAGTCGCGAAAAAGACGAAATTGCCCCCGGCGCGGTTTTTGTTCCCGATCAACCTGTCAAATATCAGCCCATTCCTACACAGTCGCAAAAAACGACGAAATTGCCCCCGGCGCGATTTTTGTTCCCGATCAACCTGTCGAATTTGAGCCCATTCCGACACAGTCGCGAAAAATGAAGAATTTGCCCACGGCGCGATTTTTGTTTCCGATCAACCTGTTAAATTTTAGCCAATTTCGACACAGTCGCGAAAAATGAC
>NW_019238090.1:0-1951 GCF_002742605.1 Olea europaea var. sylvestris | reverse complement strand
GACGGTGTCGGAATGGGCCCAAATTTGACTGATTGATCGGAAACAAAAATCGCGCCGGGGGCAATTTCGTCATTTTTCGCGGTCGTGTCGGAATCGGCTAAAATTTGACAGATTAATCGGAAACAAAAATCGTGCCGGGGGCAATTTCTTCATTTTTCGCGACGGTGTCGGAATGGGCCCATATTTGACTGATTGATCGGAAACAAAAATCACGCCGGGGGCAATTTCGTCATTTTTCGCGACGGTGTTGGAATGGGCCCAAATTTGACTGATTGATCGGAAATAAAAATCGCGCTGGGGCAATTTCGTCATTTTTCGCGACGGTGTTGGAATGGGCCCAAATTTGACTGATTGATCGGAAACAAAAATCGCGACGGGGGCAATTTCGTCATTTTTCGCGGCCGTGTCAGAATCGGCTAAAATTTGACAGATTAATCGGAAACAAAAATCGTGCCGGGGGCAATTTCTTCATTTTTCGCGACGGTGTCGGAATGGGCCCAAATTTGACTGATTGATCGGAAACAAAAATCGCGACGGGGGCAATTTCGTCATTTTTCGCGGCCGTGTCGGAATCGGCTAAAATTTGACAAATTAATCGAAACAAAAATCGCGCAGGAGGCAATTTCGTCATTTTTCGCGACGGTCTCGGAATGGGCCCAAATTTGACTGATTGATCGGAAAGAAAAATCGCGCCGGGGGCAATTTCTTCATTTTTCGCGACGGCGTCGGAATAAGCCCAAATTTGACTGATTGATCGGAAACAAAAATCGCGCCGGGGGCAATTTCGTCATTTTTCGCGACGGTGATGGAATGAGCTAAAATTTGACTGATAGATGGGAAAAAAATCGCGCTGGGGGCAATTTCGTCATTTTTTACGACGGTGTCGGATTGGGCCAAAATTTGACTGATTGATTGGAAACAAAAATTGCGCCGGGGGCAATTTCGTCATTTTTCGCGACCGTGTCGGAATCGCCTAAAATTTGATAGATTAATCGGAAACAAAAATCGCGCAGGAGGCAATTTCGTCATTTTTCGCGACGGTCTCGGAATGGGCCCAAATTTGACTGATTGATCGGAAACAAAAATCGCGCCAGGGGCAATCTCTTCATTTTTCGCGACGGTGTCGGAATGGGCCCAAATTTGACTGAATGATCGGAAACAAAAATCGCGTCGGGGACAATTTCGTCATTTTTCGAGACGGTGTCTGAATGGGCCCAAATTTGACTGATTGATAGGAAACAAAAATCGCGCGGGGACAATTTCGTCATTTTTCGCGACGGTGTCTGAATGGGCCCAAATTTGACTGATTGATAGGAAACAAAAATCGCGCGGGGTCAATTTCGTCATTTTTCGCGACGGTGTCGGAATGGGCCCAAATTTGACTGATTGATCGGAAATAAAAATCGCGCCGGGGCAATTTCGTCATTTTTCGCGACGGTGTCAGAATCAGCTAAAATTTGACAGATCGATGGGAAAAAAAATCGCTCCGAGGGCAATTTCTTCATTTTTCGCGATGGTGTCTGAATCGGCACAAATTTTACTGATTGATCGGAAAAAAAATCGCGCCGGGGGCAATTTCGTCATTTTTCGCGACGGTGTCGAAATCAGCTAAAATCTGACTGATCGATGGGAAAAAAAATCGCGCTGGGGGCAATTTCGTCATTTTTTACGACGGTGTCGGAATGGGCCAAAATTTGACTGATTGATCGGAAACAAAAATTGCGCCGTGGGCAATTTCATCATTTTTCGCGACCGTGTCGGAATCGCCTAAAATTTGACAAATTAATCGGAAACAAAAATCGCGCAGGAGGCAATTTCTTCATTTTTCGCGACGGTCTCGGAATGGGCCCAAATAGGATTGATTGATCGGAAACAAAAATCGCGCCCGGGGCAATTTCTTTATTTTTCGTGACGGTGTCGGAATGGGCCCAAATTTGACTGATTGATCGGA
>NW_019238089.1:0-1951 GCF_002742605.1 Olea europaea var. sylvestris | reverse complement strand
ACACCGCGTGCAAAAGTTGCGCTCAATTCTTCGTCCGTCGAATCTCCAAGCATTCTAAACATGCAAGTTTTAATTCTCTTGAAAAATCGACAAAATCCCTCTTACGTCACGACGAAGTGGAGAGTTCAATCCAAAACGATCGCTACATATCGAAAAAGTTCTTATGGGCCCAAAACGGACACCGCGCGCAAAAGTTACGCTCAATTCTTCGTCCGCCGACTCTCCAACCGTTCTAAATATGCAAGTGCTCATTCTTTCGAAAAACTGACAAATTCCCTCATACGTCACGACGAAGTGGTGAGATCAATCCAAAACGAACGTTGCATTTCCAAAAAGTTCTTATGGGCCCAAAACGGACACCGTGTGCAAAAGTTACGCTCAATTCTTCGTCCGCCGACTCTCCAAGCATTCTAAGTATACAAGCGCTCATTCTTTCGAAGAATGGCCAAAATCCCTCGTACGTCACGACGAAGTGCTGAGTTCAATCCAAAACGGTCGCTACATTTCCAAAAAGTACTTATGGGCCCTCAACGGACACCGTGTGCAAAAGTTGCGCTCAATTCTTCGTCCGTCGAATCTCCAAGCATTCTAAACATGCAAGTTTTAATTCTCTTGAAGAATCGAAAAAATCCCTCGTATGTCACGACGAAGTGGAGAGTTCAATCCAAAACGATCGCTACATATCCAAAAAGTTCTTATGGGCCCAAAACGGACACCGTGCGCAAAAGTTATGCTCAATTCTTCGTCCGCCGACTCTCCAACCGTTCTAAATATGCAAGTGCTCATTCTTTCGAAAAATGGACAAATTCCCTCATACGTCACGACGAAGTGGTGAGATCAATCCAAAACGGTCGTTGCATTTCCAAAAAGTTCTTATGGGCCCAAAACGGACACCGTGTGCAAAAGTTACGCTCAATTCTTCGTCCCCGGACTCTCCAAGCGTTCTCAATATACAAGCGCTCATTCTTTCGAAAAATGGCCAAAATCACTCGCACGTCATGACGAAGTGGGGAGCTCAATCCAAAACGGCCGCTACATTTCCAAAAAGTTCTTATGGGCCCAAAACGGACACAGTGTGCAAAAGTTACAATCAATTCTTCGTCCGTCGACTTTCCAACCGTTCCAAATATGCAAGTGCTCATTCTTTCGAAAAATGGCCAAAATCCCTCGTACGTCACGACGAAGGGGTGAGATCAATCCAAAACGGTCGTTGCATTTCCAAAAAGTTCTTATGGGCCCAAAACGGACACCGTGTGCAAAAGTTACGCTCAATTCTTCGTCACCGACTCTCCAAGCGTTCCGAATATACAAAAGCTCATTCCTTCAAAAAATGGCTAAAATCACTTGTACGTCACGACGAAGTGGTGAGTTCAATCCAAAACGGTCGTTACATTTCCAAAAAGTACTTATGGGCCCAAAACGGACACCGTGTGCAAAGGTCACGCTCAATTCTTCGTCCGCCGACTCTCCAAGCGTTCTCAATATACGAGCGCTCATTCCTTCAAAAAATGGCCAAAATCACTCGCACGTCACGACAAAGTGGTGAGTTCAATCTGAAACGGTCGCTACATTTCCAAAAAGTACTTATAGGCCCGTAACGCACACCGCGTGCAAAAGTTGCGCTCAATTCTTCGTCCGCAGAATCTCCAAGCATTCTAAACATGCAAGTTCTAATTCTTTTGAAGAATCGCCGAAATCCCTCGTACGTCATGACGAAGTGGAGAGTTCAATCCAAAACGGTCGCTACATTTCCAAAAAGTACTTATGGGCCCAAAATGGACACCGCATGCAAAAGTTGCGCTCAATTCTTTGTCAGTCGACTCTCCAAGCATTCTAAATATGCAAGTGCTAATTCTTTTGGAAAATCAGAAAAATCCCTCGTACGTCACGATGAAGTGATGAGTTCAATCCAAAACGGTCGCTACATTTTCAAAAAGTTCTTATGGGCCCA
>NW_019238088.1:0-1951 GCF_002742605.1 Olea europaea var. sylvestris | reverse complement strand
AGGTTGAAGAAGTCCTGGACAGAAAATGAACAAAGAAAAATCGTACCTGGGGCGGTTTTGTCATTTGTCGCGACAGTGTCGGAATGGGCCGAAATTTGGCAGGTTGATTGGGAACAGCCCGTGAGGGATCATGGAATTTTAGCCAAATTCCTTCGTTTGGGCCTTCGAATAATTAATTTCCTTATTAATTATGTCAGGTTGAAAAAGTGCTGGAAAGAAAATTAACAAAGAAAAATTGCCCTAGGGGCAATTATGCCATTATTCGTGGTAGTGTCGGAATGGGCCAAAATTTTGCAGGCTAATTGGAAACAGGTCACGAAATTGGACTCAGGGCACAGACCCGGGATCACGAGATTTTAGCCAAATTCCTTCATTTGGGCCTCTGAATAAATAATTTCCTTATTAATTATGTCAGGTTGAAGAAGTGCTGGACTAAAAATAAACAAAGTAAAATCGCACCAGGGGGAATTTTGTCATTTTTCACGACGGTGTCAGAATGAGCTGAAATTTGGCAAGTCGATTAGGAACGGCCCGTGAAATTGGACTCGGGGCAAAGACCCGGGGTCACGGGATTTTAGCCAAATTCCTTCGTTTGGGCCTCCAAATAATTAATTTCCTTATTAATTATGTTAGGTTAAAGAAGTACTGGACAGAAAATTAACAAAGCAAAACCGCACCTGGGGCCATTTGTCATATGTCGCGACGGTGTCAGAATGGGTTGATAGTTGGAGGTTGATTGGGAATGACCCGCGAAATTGGACTCGGGCACTGACCTGGGATCACAGAATTTTAACCAACTTCCATCGTTTGGGCCTCCAAATAATTAATTTCCTTATTAATTATGCCAGGTTGAAGACGTGCTGGACTGAAAATTAACAAAGAAAGATCACCCCACGGGTAATTTTCCATTTCTCGCGATAGTGTCGGAATGGGCCGAAATTTTGCAGGCTGATTGGAAACGGCTCGCTAAATTGGACTCGGGACACAGACAAAGGGTCGCGGGATTTTAGCCAAATTCCTTCATTTAGGCCTCCAAATAATTAATTTTCTTATTAATTATGTGAGGTTGAAGAAGTGCTGGATAGAAAAATAACAAAGCAAAATCGTACCCGGGGTAATTTTGCCATTTTTCGCGACGGTGTCGGAATGGACCGAAATTTGGCAGGTTAATTGGAAACGGTCTGCTAAATTGGAGATCACAGGATTTTAGCCAAATTCATTCGTTTGGGCCTCCGAATAATTAATTTCCTTATTAATAATGTCAGGTTGAAGAAAGTGTTGGACTTAAAATTAACAAAGCAAAATCGCACCAGGGGCAATTTTGTCATTTGGCGCGATGAAGTCGGAATGGGCTGATATTTGGCAGGTTGATTGGAAATGTCCCACGAAATTGGACTCGGGGCACAGGCCCCAGATCACGGGATTTAAGCCAAATTTCTTCCTTTGGGCCTCCAAATAATTAATTTCCTTAGTAATTATGTCAGGTTGAAGAAGTGCTGGACAGAAAATTGACAAAGAAAGGCTGCACCAGGGGCAATTTTGTCATTAGTCGCGATGGTGTCGGAATCGGCCCAAATTTAGCTGGTTGATTGGAAACAGCCCGAGAAATTTGACTCGGGGCACAGACCCAGGATCACTGGATTTTAGCCAAATTCCTTTGTTTGGGCCTCTGAATAATTAATTTTCTTATTAATTATGTTAGGTTGAAGAAGTGTTGGACAGAAAATTAATAAAGCAAAATCGCCACAGGGGCAATTTTGCCATTTTTTTGCGACGAAGTCGGATTGGGCCGAAATTTGGCATGTTGATTGGAAATGACCCGTGAAATTGGGCTCGGTGCATAGACCCGGGATCACGAGATTTTAGCTAAATTCCTTCGTTTGGGCCTCCAAATAATTAATTTCCGTATTAATTATGTCAGGTTGAAGAAGTGCTGGACAGAAAATTAACA
>NW_019238087.1:0-1951 GCF_002742605.1 Olea europaea var. sylvestris | reverse complement strand
ATATCTAATTGATATGATACATCTACTAAATTTTTTCACTGAGTTTGCAACTTGAAATTTGTGAAATTATTGCTCAAATTTTTAAAGTAATAGGCATAATTTTGAGATTATACATGCAGAATGTTGTGCCTTTTAGTACTAACGACCCTAAATCTCAACCTTTTAATAAGTATTAGTTGATATGGCGATAAATAATTTAATACTATTTGTTGACCACCGATCTCAATCAAAAAGTTAACGGCACCTATCTTGTATGCATCCTAGGATGGATCTCTAAATTCAGCTCGGCCCCACGATCGTCGTAAATGTCAAGAAACATGATGATTGCATATTATCCACACTTTGCCAAATCACTCAGATACACTTGGTAGGAGTGACGTCAATGCCACCCAATTCCACCAATCATCTACCATGACCTCCTTAACTTTCAACAAACCATCATCACATGATGGCCTCATAGAATAGGAAATTATAGAATTAATGGCCTCGGCCTCATTGCCGTAAAGAATGTTGAGAATTAATGCAAACCTATTTCCTGAAATCAAAGTTAGAAAAATTAAACTACTCATATCTGCCGAAGCCCTAATGACTCAACTGTATCTAGCTTTCTTCGTCAAACTTGTTTCCTAAATCGATAACTCAAATATCAAGTGTAAAAATGCGTAAAAATAGTTAAGGATCACGAATTCCAAGCAATGCTCACTTCTAAACCTAGTTCTACAATTTGACAACACGTTGAATTTTTGAAGAATTAATGCTTTTAAATCTATTCATCAATCTCTCTTGAGTA
The DNA here is from genome assembly GCF_002742605.1 of Olea europaea var. sylvestris. Lineage (NCBI taxonomy): Eukaryota > Viridiplantae > Streptophyta > Magnoliopsida > Lamiales > Oleaceae > Olea > Olea europaea. Next base: position 1,161 of record NW_019238087.1, on the reverse strand, counting down.
ATGTTGAACCTACTCCTACATACTACCAGTCTATATCTCTATGACGGATGCAAATATACTAGAATGCATGTGATTTTATGAGCACTTAAAAATTTACGCAAGGCATAACGGTATATCTCTATCCCCTATCGGCCCCTACGAAGATTTATACCTTGTTGAACTTATTCACCTTCTCTCGAATGCATGAAATAAGTCACTATACTCACACAATTACGTGCACATAATTATGGAAGCAATTAATTATATATAAATCATTCAACAATTGCATAACTTGCTTTGATGTCAAAATTGCAAAACTAGAAATTAAAAAGTTATATCACAAGGTTCATCGATCTCCTAATACATTTAAACCTAGCCTAACATAATGTCGGGAACGACATTACTGATAATTTAATGAAACGTGATTAATTTTCCAGTTTTTTCGCAAAATGATAGATTGATTTTAAACGCATGAAAATTTGGAATTCCTTTCTCTCGTGTTCGTCGTCTGTCTCGTGTCTCTGCCGTCTCCTTCAATTGCGATGCGTAATTCTGACTCAATTTTTTCAATTTTCAGCCACCTATTTTCTGTATTTTCTATGCATGTAAATGTCTTGTTGCCCTTTTTTATTTTCTAGAAACAGCCCCTCTACGACTTCTATGTGTATATATAATTTTTCCAACTTCCGGCAGCCCACCAATTTTATTCTAATTTTTTGCTCTCTCGAAAGCTGTCGTTATTTTCTATCTGTATATATGATAATCCCAAGTAGCCTGTCACGGATCGTAAGATCATGACTTGAGACTTGGCATAACACGGGAATGTCATGTCACAAAGTGGGAAAATGAGATAGATTTATGGCAAATAAGGTCTAAGCTTCAGCGGTACATGGCAATGGGGTGTCGTCATATTTAGTGGGGAAGTGACTTGCGTCCCCCATGGTTGCGGCTGATACATCTAGGTTGCGGCCAGGAAATTTGGGTAACGCAGGTAGTGCGTTACGGCTAGATGGAAGTACCTGCTGTAGGGACGCAGGTAGGGAAAACATAGGCACTGCGTTAGGGGACGCAAGCTGAACCTGCGGTCGAGAACGTAGGCTGAATAATAAAGGAACCCATGGCAAGGGACGCAGGTAGGACCAAGACAGGAACTACGGTAGGGGGACGCAGACAGGCAAAACT
>NW_019238086.1:0-1951 GCF_002742605.1 Olea europaea var. sylvestris | reverse complement strand
AAAAAAAAAATTCTAGTCAACTTCTGGTTACTATAGTTTGCAAAATCACAGTTGACCTATGACAAATAGGTGGTTGTCAAATCCGAGATTATATATATATATATATATATACATGGGAAAATTTTAAAAAGGTAATATGCAATCTTATTTTCTATATGCAATTCATTAATATTAAAATTAAGGGTTAAAAGATAAGTTGTCTCCCATTAATTCTTGATTTGTAGCTACAAGCTTGACTTTGAGCAATGATATTTCATGATACTTAAAATATAGTTTTGGAGGTCTTGCTTAACTTCCATAGATTATCTTTGCACCATATTTTGCACATCCTTCAAGATCTTACTTTACCTTCTTGAGATAAAATTACTTCTTCTTCTTCTTTATTTGTTGATTCCTCGAGTTGAATGATAGAGAGATCATCCATAAACATGTTATTTGGCTCATTCGGATTTATTTGAACTTCAATCCTTTTATTAATATACACGATGAAAACATCCTTCACAAGCATGTTGTCATCACATTATAGAAAGCTTATTCACTTCCTATGGAGTGGCCAACAATAAGCAATTTTTGGTATTGTTCACGAAATTATTTCTTTCGATTTAAAACTACCGCAAGTGTACGTTTCGTTAACAAGTAATAAAGTGGATTAAATGAGTTCGAATACCGTCCCACTAAGATTGATTAGTTCAATTTTACCTATCGTCGCCTTAACCAAAACTAAATTATTAAAGTGGATGTGAACCTAAATAAAACCCTAATTATGCAATTTTTATGATTGACTTAAACTAAATATGCAAAACAATATTTTTTTTAACACTCTAGAATGAAATCAAATGTTGAGAACGGACGTTTGTTTAATCAATAGAAATTAAATACACTAGGATCATGATTTCCCATGCAATTATCACTTTAAAACCCTAGTTTCACAATGTGAAAACACACTTCAATTGTGACGAATTAATGTTCCTAAGTCTATCCAATACTCTCTCTCGAGATGTATCAAACCTATTTATACATACCACCGGCCTATATTTCTATGACAAGTGCATATATAAAAATGCACACGGTTTTATGAATACTTAAAGATTCACGTAGGACATAGTGGCATATTTCTATCCCCTATCGGACCCTACGATGATTTATATTATGTCGAACATATTCCAATTCTCTCGAATGCAAGAATAAATCACCCAAACTCACATAATTATGGGCCCTTAATTGCGGAAACAATAATTGCATATAAATCATTCAAATCAATAGAAATATGTCTTACTGTCAAATTGCAAAACTAGAAAATTAAATATCAAATTACATGGTACATCCATCTCCTAGCACATGAAAATCTAGCTTAACATAGTTAAAATAAAAGAATACATCAGATTTTAGATAAAAGGCATCACTGGGTTATGAAATCTTGAGAAATCGTGAAGCTCTTCGTGCAAATCTTCGGTCTTGCGCTTAAAATCCTCTCCAAGAAGTGTTTTTCTGCCTCCAATACGTTTTGCCTCTTTCTGGACGTCTTTTGGTATTTATATCGCGTGAAAATTAGGTTACCGAAAGAGTTTCAGTCGTATAAGGAAACTGCAGAATCGGCCCCCAGAATATACCTATGTGATCGCATAGTACATTTCTATGCGGTCGCATAGAGTAAAAAAAATTGAGAAAAATTTCTCTTGAGGCCTCTATGCGACCGCATAGTTATGCAATTCTTTCCGCCGGATAGCTTTTAATATTTTGGTCATAACTTTTTCTTCTGAGCTCCTATTAAAGTGATTCAAAGTGCATTGAGAAGAAAACTCAAATATCTACACTTTTGATAGAAATAGACTTTCTCAAATTCTGATGTTTACTATGCAAAAAATGGGTCTCAATTAGAGGCTAAAAATCACGAGCATAACTTTTTCGCCTGAAAATTGATACTTGATAATACTTCGACCATATTTCACCT
>NW_019238085.1:0-1951 GCF_002742605.1 Olea europaea var. sylvestris | reverse complement strand
CTGCTCATCACGTAGAGTCTGCAAGATGATTCTGAGATGTTCTGTGTGCTCATCATGATCTCGAGAGTATATTAAAATATCATCAATGAATACAATTACAAATCTGTCTAAATGTGGGCGAAACACTCTATTCATCATATCCATAACAGCTGCTGGTGCGTTGGTCAACCCAAATGGCATCACAAGAAATTCAAAATGACCATAGCTTGTCCTAAAAGCAGTTTTTGGCACATCACTATCCCTGACTTTAAGTTGATGATATCCCGAACATAAATCAATCTTTGAAAATACTGCAGCACCTTGAAGCTGATCAAACAGATCATCAATACGTGGCAAAGGATATTTATTGTGAATTGTCACTTTGTTCAATTGTTTGTAATCTATGCACAGTCGCATGGTGCCATCTTTCTTTTTCACAAACAAAACTGGTGCTCCCCATGGAGATATACTAGGTCTGATGAAACCCTTGTCTACCAACTCTTGCAACTGAACCTTTAACTCTTTCAATTCTGCTGGTGCCATTCTATAGGGTGCCCGCGAAATAGGTACAGTTCCTGAAATCAGATCTATAGTGAAGTCCATATCTCTGTCTGATGGTAAGCTTGGTAATTCTTCTGGAAATACATCAGGAAAGTCCTTGACCACTGGGATATCTTGAAGTTTTAGTTTGCTAATATCTGTATCAATTACATGAGCCAAATATGCATGGCAACCCTTGTTGAGTAATCTTCTAGCGTCAATAGTAGATATCACACAAGACGATAAAATTATGCGTTGTCCATTGAATATAATTTCAGGCTGTCCTGGCTATCTAAACACAACCTCCTTTCGAAAACAATCAACTGAAGCTCAATTTGTTGCCAAAAAGTCCATTCCCAAGATAACATCGAAATCATGTATGTCAAGAGGTATTAAATTTACCTTCAGCTCATTTTCCTTTACCTTAATCCCACAATCTCGATATATATTGTTTGCTAATAGTGATTCTCCTACTGGTGTATTCACTACCAAACAACTGCCTAAAAGTTCTGGCTTTTGATTCGCATATAAAGCAAATTCAAATGACATAAAAGAATGTATAGATCCAGGATCAATCAAAATATGAGCATTTCTATCAAAAATAGACAACATACCTATGATAACATCTAGAGACTCCTCTGCCGCCTGCTGAGTCATAGCAAAAACTTTACCCTGGGTCTTCGGTCGTCCTACCTGCCCTTTTGATTTTGTACCACTATCGCTTGTGAAATTAGACTGGACCACACTGTTTACACCTGTTCTATTAACTGAATCATCTCTCTGAGTCTAATTCTGTCTTATACTATCAGCACTCTGCTGAGGAAATATCTTTGGTACCATACCACTCTCCTGTGATAGAACTAGACAATTTCTTTTGATATGTCCTCCTTGACCACAATGATAACAGACTCTGCTTCCCTTGAACTTTAAACACGTGCCGAGCTGAGGTCTTCTACATGATTGATAGTAAGGTAGTCTAGTACTAGTAAAACTCTCGCCCTGTCTCGGAGTAAATAATCTCTGGGAAGAACCCTGAGTATAAGTACGACTGGCCACTGGTTGCTGTACAGTACTGGGACTGAATCTAGGATCCTGACTTCCTCGGAGTCGAGATTTGAATTGACCTGAACTGGACACACCAGGTCGAAATCCTCTACTGTCCCTCCGTGGTGGTCTATAGCTAGAAGCACTTACCATTGTTTGACTACCGCTTGCTCTAAACATTGTTTGTTCTCTACCACTTGGCCTATCAGAAATGCTCTTTTCTACTCTCAAAGCTGATTCCACTAATTTGCCAAATACATTCCAGCCTGCAGCTGTTACTACTGATCATATTTCTTCCCTTAACACATTTTCAAATCGTCTACATTTATCAATTTCGTTGCTTACCAGAACTTGGGCATACTTTGAAAGTTCAATAAATCTCACCTGA
>NW_019238084.1:0-1951 GCF_002742605.1 Olea europaea var. sylvestris | reverse complement strand
TCACGACGAAGTAGTGAGTTCAATCCAAAACGGTAGCAACATTTCCAAAAAGTACTTATGGGCCCAAAACGGACACCGTGTGACAAGGTTACGCACAATTCTTCGTACGCTGACAATCCATGCCTTCCAAATATAAAAGTGCTCATTCTTTCGAAAAATGGGCAAAATCCCTCATACGTCACGACGAAGTCATGAGTTCAATCGAAAACGATCGCTACATTTCCGGATAGTACTTATGGGCCGAAAACGGACATCGTGTGCAAAAGTCGCGCCCAATTCTTCGAACGCCGACAATCGATGCCTTCCAAATATAAAAGTGCTCATTCTTTCCAAAAATGGGCGAAATCCCTCATACCTCACGACGAAGTAGTGAGTTTAATCCAAAACGGTCGCTACATTTTCAAAAAGTACTTATGGCTCCAAAACGGACACCGTGTGCAAAAGTTACGCTCAATTCCTCGAACGACGACAATCGATGCCTTCCAAATGTAAAAGTGCTCATTTTTTCGAAAAATGGGCGAAATCCCTCATACGTCACGATGAAGTAGTGAGTTCAATCCAAAACGGTCGCTACATTTCCAGAAAGTACTTATGGCCCGAAAATGGACACCGTGTGCGAAAGTTACGTTCAATTCTTCGAACGCCGACAATCTATACCTTCCAAATATAAAAGTGCTCATTCTTTCGGAAAATTGCCGAAATCCCTCATACGTCACGACGAAGTAGTGAGTTCAATCCAAAACGGTAGCAACATTTCCAAAAAGTACTTATGGGCCCAAAACGGACACCGTGTGCCAAGGTTACGCACAATTCTTCGTACGCCGACAATCCATGCCTTCCAAATATAAAAGTGCTCATTCTTTCGAAAAATGGGCAAAATCCCTCATACGTCACGACGAAGTCATGAGTTCAATCGAAAACGATCGCTACATTTTCGGATAGTACTTATGGGCCCAAAACAGACATCGTGTGCAAAAGTCGCGCCCAAATCTTCGAACGCCGACAATCGATGCCTTCCAAATATAAAAGTGCTCATTCTTTCGAAAAATGGGCGAAATCCCTCATACGTCACGATGAAGTAGTGAGTTTAATCCAAAACAGTCGTTACATTTTCAAAAAGTACTTATGGTCCCAAAACGGACACCGTGTGCAAAAGTTACGCTCAATTCCTCGAACGACGACAATCGATGCCTTCCAAATATAAAAGTGCTCATTTTTTCGAAAAATGGGTGAAATCCCTCATACGTCACGACGAAGTAGTGAGTTTAATCCAAAACGGTCGCTACATTTTCAAAAAGTACTTATGGCCCCAAAACGGACACCGTGTGCAAAAGTTACGCTCAATTCCTCAAACGCCGACAATCGATGCCTTCCAAATATAAAAGTGCTCATTTTTTTGAAAAATGTGCGAAATCCCTCATATGTCACGATGAAGTAGTGAGTTCAATCCAAAACGGTCGCTACATTTCCAGAAAGTACTTATGGGCCGAAAACGGACACCGTGTGCGAAAGTTATTCTCAATTCTTCGAACGCCGACAATCTATGCCTTCCAAATATAAAAGTGCTCATTCTTTTGGAAAATTACCAAAATCCCTCATACGTCACGACGAAGTAGTGAGTTCAATCCAAAACGGTAGCAACATTTCCAAAAAGTACTTATGGGCCCAAAACGGACACCGTGTGCCAAGGTTACGCTCAATTCTTCGTACGCCGACAATCCATGCCTTCCAAATATAAAAGTGCTCATTCTTTCGAAAAATGGGCAAAATCCCTCATACGTCACGACGAAGTCATGAGTTCAATCGAAAATGATCGCTACATTTCCGGATAGTACTTATGGGCCCAAAACGGACATCGTGTGCAAAATTCGCGCCCAATTCTTCGAACGCCGACAATCGATGCCTTCCAAATATAAAAGTGCTCATTCTTTCGAAAAATGGGCGAAATCCC
>NW_019238083.1:0-1952 GCF_002742605.1 Olea europaea var. sylvestris | reverse complement strand
AAATTTTAGCCCATTCCGACACAGTCGCGAAAAATGACGAAATTGCCCCTACCTCGATTTTTATTTCCGATCAACCAGTCAAAATTTTGCCCATTTCGACACAGTCGAGAAAAATGACGAAATTGCCCCCAGCGCGATTTTTGTTTCCTATCAACCTGTCAAATTTTAGCCCATTCCGACATAGTCGCGAAAAATGACGAAATTGCCCCCGTCGCGATTTTTGTTTCCGATCAACCTGTCAAATTTTAGCCCATTTCGACACCATTGCGAAAAAAGACGAAATTGCCCCCGGCGCAGTTTTTGTTCCAGATCAACCTCTCAAATTTTAGCCCATTCCGACACCGACGCGAAAAAGGTCGAAATTGCCCCCGTCGCGATTTTTGTTTTCGATCAACTTGTCAAATTTTAGCCAATTCCGACACAGTCGCGAAAAATGACGAAATTGCCCCCGGCGCGGTTTTTGTTTCCGATCAACCTGTCAAATTTTAGCCCATTCCGACACAGTCGCGAAAAATGACGAAATTGCCCCCGGCGCGGTTTTTGTTTCCGATCAACCTGTCAAATTTTAGCCCATTCCGACACAGTCGCGAAAAATGACGAAATTGCCCCCGGCGCGGTTTTTGTTTCCGATCAACCTGTCAAATTTTAGCCCATTCCGACACAGTCGCGAAAAATGACGAAATTGCCCCCGGCGCGGTTTTTGTTTCCGATCAACCTGTCAAATTTTAGCCCATTCCGACACAGTCGCGAAAAATGACGAAATTGCCCCCGGCGCGGTTTTTGTTTCCTATCAACCTGTCAAATTTTAGCCCATTCCGACATAGTCGTGAAAAATGACGAAATTGCCCCCGTCGCGATTTTTGTTTCCGATCAACCTGTCAAATTTTAGCCCATTTCGACTCCATTGCGAAAAATGACGAAATTGCCCGGCGCAGTTTTTGTTCCCGATCAACCTCTCAAATTTTAGCCCATTCTGACACCGTCGTGAAAAAGGTCGAAATTGCCCCCGTCGCGATTTTTGTTTTCGATCAACTTGTCAAATTTTAGCCAATTCCGACACAGTCGCGAAAAATGACGAAATTGCTCCTGCCTCGATTTTTAATTCCGATCAGCCGGTCAAATTTTAGCCCATTTAGACACAGTCGAGAAAAATGACGAAATTGCCCCCGGCGCGATTTTTGTTTCCTATCAACCTGTCAAATTTTAGCCCATTCCGACACAGTCGCGAAAAATGACGAAATTGCCCCCGGCGCGATTTTTGTTTCCTATCAACCCGTCAAATTTTAGCCCATTCCGACACAGTCGCGAAAAATGACGAAATTGCCCCCGGCGCGATTTTTGTTTCCTATCAACCCGTCAAATTTTAGCCCATTCCGACACAGTCGCGAAAAATGACGAAATTGCCCCCGGCGCGATTTTTGTTTCCTATCAACCTGTCAAATTTTAGCCCATTCCGACATAGTCGTGAAAAATGACGAAATTGCCCCCGTCGCGATTTTTGTTTCCGATCAACCTGTCAAATTTTAGCCCATTTCGACACCGTTGCGAAAAATGACGAAATTGCCCCCGGCGCAGTTTTTGTTCCAGATCAACCTCTCAAATTTTAGCCCATTCTGACACCGTCGCGAAAAAGGTCGAAATTGCCCTCGTCGCGATTTTTGTTTTCGATCAACTTTTCAAATTTTAGCCAATTCCGACACAGTCGCGAAAAATGACGAAATTGCTCCTGCCTCGATTTTTAATTCCGATCAACCGGTCAAATTTTAGCCCATTTAGACACAGTCGAGAAAAATGACGAAATTGCCCCCGGCGCGATTTTTGTTTCCGATGAACCTGTCAAATTTTAGCCCATTCCGACACAGTCGCGAGAAATGACGAAATTGTCCCCGACGCGATTTTGTTTCCGATCAACCTGTCAAATTTTAGCCCATTCCGACACAGTCGCGAAAAAT
>NW_019238082.1:45852-130844 GCF_002742605.1 Olea europaea var. sylvestris | reverse complement strand
TTGTATTTGATTATAGACATTGTCTCGTCCGAGTATGTCCGGTGTATTTGTACATGGTACCTTTTTATCTATATATTTACATTTATCGATCAAAAAAAAATAATGGTTAACATAATTGCACGTGACAATAAATGATTGAAGGAAAAAATAAACTGAATTTTAAACTGTTTAGTGATAAAATGCAACTCGCCATTACTTTATTAAAGATGCTCATGTAGCATGATTCGGTCCAAAAATCCCTTATAAATAACTGGCCGCTCTTTTTTGTGTGCTCCGTGATTACTGAAATCCTGGGGCATCTGCAATATTATACGATCCTCTTTTCTCCTCATATTAACCAATCTTCAAGGGAAAAAATGGCACAAAAAGGTTGAAGCCCGTCAGTCTAAATGTCGATATGTGTGTGTGCATATTCATTCACAAATGAGTGCTTATATACCTGTATCTATTTATGTACATGTACATGTTTCTTGATTGGATTTGTGAAATTTCAGATTCACTGGAGGAGTTATTAGTCCAGGCAGTGGATGCTGCTAAAAGTGCTGGAGAGGTGACATCCAGTTCGCAAATCCAAATTCTCGTTTGCTAGTATTAAATTCGTGTTTCTTTGGGCATTGATTGATCAGTTTTTGGCCGCATTCTTTATGCTTCGAATTTTTACAATTAATCTTTTTTACTTCTTATGTCTGGTTCACAGATCATTCGTTCTGCGTTCTATCAGACAAAGCTTGTAGAGCACAAAGGCGAGGTAAAATCTTGACTGTTTATGACGGAATATACTGTTGGGGGGGTGGTCTGCGGGTCTTCTAAAACTTTTCAAATTTTCATTTAGAAAGGGAAAATCGAAGAAGCAATGTTAGGTAATCTGCTATTTTAACTATGAATTATGCATAAACGGTTATTGCTTTTGAAAATTTGATTTACCTCACGTGCACGAAGGGTCGGTAATCTTGGTTACTAAAATTTTCAATTTCTGTGTTTGGGACTCTATACTTGGATTGGTCTATGAGGATCCCCAATACTTAAGTGGAGTATAAGTGAATAAATGTACATGAATAAATTCCATATATGAGCCATGATGTGAGGTGGCCAGTGATAATGCACTGACAAGATGCTTGATTAACAGTGTTTCTATACCCAATCTTCCCCTCCCTAGACCAAATTGGACGGTAGTGATGCATCACGAGAAGGTTCTACCCTAAGTTCAGGAGACAGCTTTTAGTCTTTCCCCTGGGTTTTTATGTGGCATACGGAGTATGTGAATTGGTAAATCTTTCTTATGAGCAAAATTCTGATTTCAGGACACCACTTTGAAAATTTTTTAATTTCTTTTGTTTGTAGGATATCGTCCCCAATCTGTTAGTTACTCAGTGCCCAGTAGGAGGATAGTCTACCACATGATTGCGGCGGGTGATAATACAGGACAGTGTAGATAGAACAGAAGCAGCCATATGGCTAAAACTAACCTAAAACGTAGGTAACAGAAAATATCTGAACAAGGTGTTTTTGTATTTTGTGAGAAGCTCTAGCGCACCCAAAATTTGCAATAAGTCCTAGGGATTTCACAAAACAAATCCAGTATGTTGGAATATTAATGTTTAATACTATATTTACTGAAGATGGTTCATTGGATGAAAAGGGTTATGCAAATTCAATAATTTCAAAAATACTGCATAAAAAATATTAGTTTTTTTTTTCTTTTCTCTGCTACTAATATTATTATTAATTCATAAATGCTAATAAGCCTACTGCTTTCAAGTGTAGGTGGATTTAGTCACAGAGACTGATAAGAAATGTGAAGAATTCATATTCAATTTTCTCAAACAACACTACCCTGATCATAAGGTTAGATCTTTGTCTTTTCTGCATTGTTTCCTATTTTAGCTGAATTTACTGGTTGGTTTCTTGATGGGTATAAATGTGAGGCTTCTTAAGACATAACTACTTGGTTCTCCCTAACTCTCTTGTAATAATTTTTCCATCTTAGTTCATCGGGGAAGAAACTACGGCTGCTTGTGGTGCTACAGAATTGACCGATGAACCAACTTGGATTGTTGATCCCCTGGATGGAACAACTAATTTTGTGCATGGGCAAGTATCTTATGTCATTTCATTTGTTAAGGTGGACTTTTTCTTCATCCATGTTAAGCTTCTAAGTTATTTCATTCAAATTCAGGTATCCTTTTGTATGTGTTTCTATTGGCCTGACAATTGGACGAATTCCAACTCTTGGTGTTGTCTACAATCCTATTATGGATGAGGTAAAACTATTGAACTTCCAATGATTTCAGGTTAACTTCTTCCCCATTGTTTATGGTAAGTATAAATCAAGGAAATTGAGTCTCAGAGTGTCAATCTCCAAACTCTTTAGATATTAGGTTATTAGCAGCTTGTGACTTATAATTTGTGATCCAAGTACTGAATTTTGCTCAGTGTTTTCATATCATCTTTTCGTAGTTTTAACATCTTTATGCAACGAAAGGAGCCTTTGACCTTACCTGGAACTGACCAATCAAGTGACTTATGATTTTAGTGTTACTTTCTCGTATTTTTCTCTCTTGCTGTACAATTGTAGTGATGTGTTGGATATAAGAATTCCTACATGTACTATGTCTGCAGTATAATTTTTCTAGCAGAATTTGCTGGTTAAGCATATAAAATATTTGGTTTTTAACGTGCAGCTCTTTACTGCCATCCGTGGAAAAGGTGCTTTTTTGAATGGAAAACCTATCAAAGGCAAGTTTCCTTTTCATGTATTCTCGCTTAATGTCATTGAACATTCATCTTACTCTTCTGTTGATATCCTATGTTCTGTTATTTGCAGTATCTTCTCAATCAGAGCTTGTGAAGTCCCTTCTTGCAACAGAGGTACTCAGCTGAACATATTGTTGAACAGTGCTTTGGTTGCTAAACAAATATTCATTGTTTTTTCGGTTCTATATCTTAGAATGTCAACCTGCAAATTGGAAATAATTATCTACCTAACTCCTGGCCTCTTTACTTGCTAAATTTGCTGTGTCTGTTTATATGATCCTGCAGTTCATTAAGTGTTAGCAGTAGAAGAAATGGAAAGTTCACATATTTACCTTTTTAAGATCCATTTTTCTTGTCCCTCTCTTAATATTTATTTATAGTCTATAATAGGAATGTTATTCTTGCTTCTGTAATATATATTGTAAACAGTACAACATTTTTGCAATTATGCATTCAAGAGTACGACTTTTATAAATGTAAGAAATTTACCTTTCTAATTTTACTTATATAAGCTAACTAAGCTTTGCGTGATGAAATGACAGTCAGGAATAAAGCTGGACAAGTCTACTTTGGATGCCACCACAAATCGAATCAATAGCTTACTCTTCAAGGTAAACAAATGTTGCTTCATAATCATGTTTTCTATGAACGTTTCTGGATATAGCTCAGAACATTGGTTCTCGTACAACCAGGTTAGGTCCCTTCGGATGAGTGGCTCTTGTGCATTGAATCTCTGTGGGATTGCATGCGGAAGGCTCGATCTATTCTATTTACTTGGGTTTGGACCTTGGTAAGATTTTTTAGATGTTTAATTTTGAATCTTGGTTCAAGTTACTAGGAGCATGATTAGTATGCTGGCTGGACCAGACTGATAGAATTAAAGAAGTCCATTGCACTAAACAGTACTACCTAATACGATGTTCCAAACATACATTGAAGTTCTCTTCTTTGTCCAGGGATATAGCAGCTGGTGCTGTGATTGTAGCCGAAGCTGGAGGAGTTGTGTTTGATCCGTAAGTAACACACTTATTTCTAACTTAGAGAAGGAATACTGAAGAAAAATTCTTTAATGGGAATAAGTAGTCTTTGGATACAAAATCTTTTAGTCATTCAAACATTTTCTCTATTTCTAGTAAAATTAGGATTATTTGCACGTTCATGAATTCCATGATTCTTATTCGTTTTCTATTTACAATGTACGTTGTCCATAAGTATTGATATTTGCAATTAGTTTACTATTAGAAATTATTTCCATCAGATATAAATTTCAAATAATTCTTATCTTGCCCAGAATAATAAATAAAGCTGAAGTTATAGATAAGTTCAGATTTCATCTTCATTTTTTCTTTTAGCTTTAGTTTTAGTTAAGATTAATTCTCCAATGGCTTTCTTGCTCTATTTCATGGTGAAAGCGTCCCTTTTGTTTCTTATATAAAGGGGCACGAAAGTCCATTGCTGTACCCGGGAAAACGTTACAGCATATTAACAAGTTGACTTGGGCATATTATAATTCATTAAGCATCCATAATTATTCTATGTAAACAACACTCATTTCCAATTGGATTTTGAATTGCGCTAGCAACCACATTGATTATATGTATGACATTTAAAACTATAGTCAGAGTTTGCGAAGTCTGAATCATGATGCTTCTGTAATCAGGTCTGGCAAGGAACTTGATATCACAACTCCGCGAATAGCAGCGTCGAATCCTCTTCTCAAGGACGCATTTATTCAGGCACTGCAACAATCAGAATGAGAGAGACGTACGAGAATTGCAGGAACTTCTTACAAGTTTAGTTTCTATTTGCTTTATCCAAGCATCGTGATCTGCTTGTCCTGGCTTTATTCGAAATGCATGTGATGTATCTAATCTTCATGAACTGAGACATCGAGCTGCCTCTACACCGTAAAATTTGAATTGGTAATAAATAACACGTCACTGTTGGGGAATTTGTTAGTCTGATATAAGGGTTGATTTTGCCGGGGCTATATCGACCTTCTCTTTTCTCTCGCTATACTCTTCATTTTTACCTTCTCCGGGGATCGACAGATAAAACCGTGCATTAATGGGTAGTTTGATTTGATATGTAAAATTTGAGGGATTGCTCGAATTAGTCATTTTTGGTTCTATTTATGAAAAATGGAAATTACCTATCAAAATTTTTTTTTATGAAAAATGGAAATATACATACAAGGATGGTCCCTGATAAAATATGGATGAAATATCAAAGAAACAACAAATATATATAAATATTCCAACAGAAATGAAAAAGGGGGAAAAACTTGTATCATCTCTAAACTCTCCCCAGTAGAAGCAACCTAACATCGACACCATCAATGGAAAAGTACAGAGAGATACAGCAGCACAAAAATATGTAAGATAAATGAGCAAATTGACAACCCTACTTTTTTATACCCTTGCCTCATTTCCATTATGTCTATTTGTTCCATTTACCCCATTAGACATCTTTTGAGAAGCAGCAGATTTCTTCCTCTTCACAAATACATACCATGTATAAGCTTCCAATGCTGCAGCAATAAATGCCAGAACCACCAGGATCCCAATATAGGCTCTCTCCCATTTGTTCTCGGGATTTAATATGTCGAACCCCTTGAAAATGTTGATAATACTTAGGACGATGACAGCGTATCCTACTGAGTGGTGGTAGATGTTCCAGTAAAATCTGTATTTGTGTTCCCTTTTCGGCCTTAGAAGCAAAGCAAATACCTGTATCCAAAAGAAACCTTATATCATTACACCCCATAGTCTCGTTAGACATTAAACAAAATCTGAAAATGATTAGATGTTAAACATTCGAAGAAATTCATAATTACCTGGAGGGTTCCTAGACAAAAGAGAACTATTCCGATGGTCCTGTGGGACGTGTATTGAACTCCGGGGGACTCACTTCCTAGCTGGATGCCTGTAGCCCAGCCAGCAACTCCAATGATGTAGGCCGAAGTTTGGCAAGTTGCGTGAAGATAAAACCAAGCAGGATCAGCAGATGGAAAGACCCTTAAGTACCTTGCGAATACAGCACCAATAGGCATCAAGATACCCCAACTTACTGCATTTAATACTCCATGAATCTGAATATTCATTAATCAATCAATCATCAGAAGCGTATACTTTTTAGAAGTATCTTCTTTTGTGAATACATGATTTTTACAATTACTACATAGCAAAAAACTGGTTTCTGAAAATAGTTAAAAGTGATGGTCATATAAGGATTTAATCACTTACATTTCTTTTCTTAGTTTTGGAATTTGATGACCCTTGTGTTGTTCTTGACTCTCCTGAAAGAAGATTTAGAGTCCCCACTGATCGGACGTTAGAACCAGATGTAGGATGCATTGCAGGGGCATCTCCTGAAAGTGGACCGTCTTGCCAAACCTGGTTAACAGTAGAGCTTAAGTTATCCAGCTTCAGCGTGGCAAAGATAATGATTTCGTTCTTTGAATATACTGCCGATAAATCTGAAACTGGAAAGCTCAAATCTCCTTCTTGCAACCGAGTCTGATAAGTAGTGATAGGTGCTGTGTAAGCTCTCATGGTTCCATCAGATTTTTGGAAAGCGATTAGAGCTTGTGCACCAACCATGCCTTGAGACCTTGGATTAATAGCCCACGCGACCCATTTAGAGGCCGTGACACCAGAGTGTCGATAGGCCATTCTGACAGTTCTCGAAGACGATTCGTAATTCCAGTGAAGAAATGAATTCAAATATGGGAGATCATTGCAGGAACTGAAAACTTGGTTACTGGCAAAGTTGTATTTTGCACATGATTGAGCATTGGTTGATAAATACAAAGAGAAGAGAACACAAGAAACCAAAACAGCTCTTAACATCTTGTTCTCTTTTCTCCTTAACAATAGAAATGCAAGGAAATCTGGTTTTAAAAGAGGAATAATATAAATTGAATAGCTTTAGTTGAGAAGGGATGAATGAGGAATTTGAAGAGGCAGGGGAAATGATTTGATTAGGAAAAGAAGCTTATGGGGAAATATAAAGATTGACAGAAGGTCTCTTATTATAGACTGAATATTGAATGGTGGGACATGAGTAGTTGCAGTTTGGTGAGGAAGGTTCTGTGAGAGAAGAAGTTCCAAGTTTCTATGGGATTTTAGCACTTGTCAAATTTCTATATCTCTAGTGCTTAGGTTTCAACAACTTTATTTTTTCATACCAGAACATGTCTAACTTCAACTGCCATTGTATTAGTGCATAGACTTATATATTTTTTGTCACCTAAACTTCAATTTTTAATGCTAGTTTGTAAAGTTTCTTTACCTTTTTCATGGGACATGAAGACAAGTATTATTTGACTAGCGAACAATTCACCTTTCGGTTTTAGATGATCCAAACTTTTGGAATTCAGACACTACAACAAACGTGGCTTTTTACGGCATGCATTTACAGCGTGCGAGCACGTTTAATACCATGTATTACACAATACACCAAACAAGACTTTAACTCTATTTCTCTTCTTTGATCATGTTTAGTAGTGTTTAGTCCAACTTAACATTAGTATTTACACTCACTAAGCTCAAAATTGTTGAGTGATCTTCTAGATATGTTACCACTGGATCAATACAGTAAAACATGTTTTGTACGATGGATGGAGCAAGCACGATCAAGGATTATGTAATATAATTAATCGGATGTCTCGTCTAGTCCAGAATAGATTACAATCTTGTAGCAAAGCACATGGGACATAATTGAGACTTAACCAATTAGTTTTATATATATATATATATACACACTCATAAATTCTTGAATTTTATTGTCCTAGTTTGGAGTGTCAACCACCTCACTGTTTTTGACCAAGACAAGATACAACTCACAGTAAAAAGATGAAAAAGTCATCTAGTCTCTATTCATAACCACTTCACTCCACAAGCATTTCATGCTTACTAACAAATCTTTTTGTAACATATTGTTATAGGGGCTTTAGACAGGTATCAAAATACATGATAAGTTGGATTAGGTGTATTACATAAATAGTGGAACCCAAGCTTGGTCAAACCAAATCCTTATCCAAAGATCCTATAGTGACATTTTATACACCTTATTTTCGCAGGAACTTGTTTTTTCCTAAGCACACTTCAACATGTTTGGTACATTAAACAAATAATAAAAAAAAAATCAACCAATTTTATTACATTTAGTTTTGTTTTATTTAACATACTGTGTGTGTGTGTGTGTGTTTTCTCATACAATATTAGATAATATTGATGAAGAAAAATAAGTCTTGTTCATTATACTGTAAAGTTGTGTGTACTAATCTCGTGTCACTTGGGGGAGAGAAAGTGGGCTCACTCTTTTCTTGAAATTATCCTGTAATTCCAATAAAATGACAAACCATTGGTGTATTATATGTAAAGTAAACAGGGTGGTAAATTATAATGATAAATTTTAATAATATTGATTTGGTCTGAACTTAGATTTTAATATGAGACAAGTGGCCATGATTTTTGCTATGGTTGATGTAATACAACCTTAATTTCATACAGATGGCCTCCTTTACTGGTATTATGTTGTCTGTGGTTGCCCATTAGGCTCATATTTTATTAAATTAAGTGCAATTATTGCTTAATGTAATGTGGGCATCCCACACAAATCTAGTAACCTAATGCTTTTCTCCTGCACCCTTCATTTATTCTTCACCGTTATGCAAATCTTTAATGCATCAAAAATTATAACCATACTTGTCCTTTTGCATGCAAACTTTTTTTGGGATTATGGTTCTTTCTTGAAAAGAAAAATGATGGAGAGGAGATAAATATAGAGATTCGATCCCTAAATTTCTTCTTTCAAGTTATCAACTTACTTAGCTTTTTATGAGCAGAATCAATCGTGTATAGTATTACGATTGTATAATAGATACATGTTTGAATAAATAGTAGTTCGACTCGAAGCCAATTTTCTTCTAAATTTACTAGTGTGAGGGATGTTCTTTGTAGAATAGGAATAAACAAAAATCTGCCCAGATAATAATTGGAAAAATATTGCCCCCCAAGGCACAGCTCAACTGGTGGATCAATCAATATTGTCTTGCTTCCAGCGGCAGGGTGGAGAGTTCGATTCCTGGTGGGAACCTGCGGCCAATAAATTTGGTATGGAGCAATCACTGTGGAGGAGGGTCTCTTGTGCGCAGAAGTGTATAGGCAATGAGGGGAACCTGTGATCCAGTTGAGGCATAATCCGCGGTTTACCCCCTCCAAGGTTCTAGGGGCAAGGGTCTTGGGGGGTCCAAGATTTAGTTTGGTGTAAGCTGGGATAACTGGATATCAAAAAAAATAATAATAAAAAAAATAATTGGAAAAATATCCATTTATATAATATAAATTAGCTTACTTACTATATCTGATCTGTTGGCCCACAATTGCAACTCTTGATGGAATCTCTTGAGAGCATGACATGTGGATGTGTAAGCAATACGTCAAATTATACACTATTCATCACAAATAAACCAAGATTTGAACAAGTCAATAAGACAATTTGTACATTAATTAGTCAGCAATGGTGAAGTAATTAAGAAGAAATCTTTTTAAAAGGAACATACTTATAATTAATAACATAAAATTCAATTCTTAATTCACCTAATGACAGTATGGTTGGACAACGTTTAAAAATAATTAGTATATAATGAATCAAGAGAAGTGTATCTACCTTAGTCAAAATTTACACGAGTCTGGAGGAAAATAAATTGTGTGACAAGTTTGTCTTTAATAAAAAAGGAAAAATCACATTTAAATCTCTATCATACACTAGAATAATTTCACTTTTTTGACGTTTGTGTTTCTAATTTTCAATTTCCCTATTGAAAATAAAACAAAGGTTAGATCGTTAGATTTATTATAGATGATCAAGAATATTCCCAAAAAGGAACAATTATACCCATAATTTATTTAAATGAAAATTACATAGAAACCTACTTTTAAAGATCTCATTTCATAAATCATATGTTAAGTTTACTATTTCAAAAATCAAATTTTTTAAATTAATATAATATTATTAGATAAATATATTATTAAATTAAATTAAATTATAAACCAACTCTACCTCCCTCAACCCCACCTCATTTCCCCCAAACTATTCTATCTCTCTTTCACCTGAAAATAACTACCAGATCGTAGTTGGAAACCGTCGCTCCATCAACCACTCGCCTGAAAATAACTACTCGTAGGATCGCCATACACAATGCAGTCGTGCGCAGGACCACCTTGGTGGCTCCATTAGTCACTCGCGCAACGCCACTCCTTTAGATATGTCAGATCACTTGTCAAAAATTGGAATATAAAGCCCCAATTAAACAAACCCTGGATAAGCAAAACTAGAATACATGAGGAGCCGATAGTGGTGGAGGAAGATTGGTGGTTTTCCTTGTTTTTATTTGTTTATCTGGTTTGAGGAAAGTGGTGGTTTTTCTCGTCGTTTAGGTAGAGCCGCTGTGAAGCGAAGATGGTGTTGTCTGGTGCCGAAGAGCAGCATTTGGTGTTGTCTACAATAGCAACAAATGTTGGTGTTTGTGTTAGTATTATTGGTGTTGTGGTGGTGGTGGTGGTGGGGTGCTACTGTGATGCTGTGGGTGTGGTGGTGGTGCTGTGATGCGATGCGATAGTGGAGAACGAAAGTGTGGCGGGTGCGGCAAAGATGTGCTACTGTGAAGTTGTGGGTGCGGTGGTGGTGCAATAGTTAGGTGAGTGGTGTGGTGCTGTGCACAATTGTGTGGTGGTGATGTGGGTGAGATGTGGTGGTGATGGTGATGTCATTCTAACGACGGTGGTTTTGGTGGCGTTGCGACTAATGATAGTGGTGAGGTGGTGGTCACAAATAATTTGGTTAACTGTGACCATTAAACTGGTTAATCTATGACCAATATAAAAGATAAATTATGATCAATAAATTGGTTAATTTGTAATATGTGACCTAAAAATTGTGACTGTGACTTACAATTAATTAAGTTGTAATCGAAAAATTAATTGTGAGCAATTAATCTAATAATTTGTAATGAATAAATGAGTTGTGACCACCAAAAATTTTGATTCTGTGATCGATGAATAATCGGTGACATAAAATTTTTGATTCGTGAGCGAAAAATAATCTGTGACACATAAAATTTTTTATTTATGATCGAGAAAAAATTGTAACTAAAAATTAATCTGTGATTAATTAATTAAATAACTGTGAACAAATTATATAGAATTGTGACATCAATATATTTAATTAGTAAAATATATGTTTAATAAATTAATTTATAAATAAAATTTTAAGATATTTGATATTTGAAATTTGAAACTATGTTTTTTAACTTTGAAATGTGACATACTTAGCCCTCGTTTAGCCTCCATTTTTTGGAAATGAAAATGGATAGAATAGTGTTTTTTGAAAAATGAGCAATTGAAAAAGAATGAAAAGTTTTCTATTTACGTACAATAATGAAGATTGTGTGATTGAAAATATGAGAGAGAAAAATATAATATAATGGAATGAAAATTAGTTGGGACTAGATGAGGGCTTTATCTCTTATTTAAGAATTTTTCCCCTTATTTAATTAATAGGTATAATTTTTCCATTATAGAAACAACATTTTAGCTATGGGCTCAAAATAAAAGGACTTTCGCATCATGCATTCATCTAGAAGACTAGAACTTTAAGTTTATTACAAGGTACTTAATTTTGGCTTTGGTTGGTAAGAAAATGACTTGTGTAGGATAATTATTAGTTAACAAAGTGACACGTAGAATGAAAGAATATGATTATAAGCATGCACAAACACCAAGATTTGAATGAAATAATGTTTCGTGTACTATCAAAAATGTCGATCCTAATCTGAAAATATTGTTCTTCTGCAATCCTTTACCAACAAACAAGAAACTTCTAAATTTGTTATATGACATTTTTGCCATTAAGAATCTTTTTTAGTTTTTAGAGAGCACGTTAATGTATATTCTTGGAATTTTTGCTCATAGAAATTAGAATGATGGTATTTGTGACACTAAGTTACCTCTTATTTTACCTTCGGAGATCGACCTAAAAATACTTTCTCATAAGTTTTTTTAATTTTACTTTCGTTATTTTACATATATCAGACATTGCTTAATGGTGTTAGTCATGTAGTTTAACAATGAACCAATGACCCATAAATAATAGAATCATGCTACATTGATAAAATATTTTGCCTACTTTCTTGACAAAATGTTACATGGCATTCTATCATTGAACTATTTAAAAAAACAAATAGTTTTGTACTTAATAATTTGCTTCCAACACTGCATTTTTCAAATAGGTAAGCAAAATCATCTTACAAAATTGCCCAAGTCTAAATAATATTATCCTTACTCTTAACCTTTTTTTTTTTGTGCAATTTGTATATTTATGAAGAAAACCTTGACAGACATTGGATGTGCTCTTTGACAAGTTTCTTGTAATGCGGCAATATTAATTTGAACGGAAGAGATCATTTGTAATGGGCTTGTGAAGTTACAGTCCTTCGAGGAAATTACGCACACACCTATTTTTTAACTTTCAAATTCAATAATCAGACTTTAACTTTATTATTTCACAAATCAAGTTATAATTAAAATATTTATTTAATATAATATTACTAAATTGATAACTTAATTTATCATTCAAACATATCATTAAACCTCCTTCTTCATCCACTTTTTGAGAGAGAGAGAGAGAGAGAGAGAGAGAGAGAGCCATACTTGAATCGCTTCTTTGACATTCGTCGAGGGAGATTAGACATTGAAGGACTTCATCGCTAGCGAAGCATCTCTATATAAGTTATGAGTTCATAATTTTACCATACTTTTTTTTATTTTCAATCAATAGAAGTTTTGAACCCTAAATCCTTATAAATCCACATTGAGATGGTTTTATCAAGGAATGTCGATCGTTCGAAGAAAGAAGACGGGGCTAGTAAAGGGCGTAATATTAATAATAGAAGAAGAACCAAATCCAATAAAGAAACTCGATCAAAAAATGCGATACCTCGGGGTCCAATGTAAAATCGAATTCCAAGAAGGTAAATCAATTCGGTGTCCATTCTTTTATTTAAAACCTGTCTTATGGAAGGATTAATTTATGGCTAAATTGTATTCCAAAGATATTGGTGATTGTGGCCAAATTTTGTTCTAATTTTGGGTTAAGTTATTCTTTGCACGTAGTCTGATTGTAACCTGATTTTGTTTGATTAAATCTTTGGTCACAAAAGCATTTATAAGTCATAAAAACTAATATAATCGTTGTAGACACAAGTGGGCAACATATTACATGAAAAATTCCTCGTAGTAGAACACATTACTTGAACATTTTGAAGAACAACATATATGACAGGTCACAAAATTTAACAAGTCACAATGTCCAAAATACAAGTCATGGAAAGCATCTACATGTCACAAAATTAAGAAATGATTTATTTTCACATTCTATAAACTTATAAATTTACAGATTCATGGAAACATGCAGTGCATTCAGTCACTGACCAAACTACTAGAACAATTCACAAAATACAATATGGTCACGTCATAGAGATAAACTTTAGTTCACAAATTGGGTTGCACAAAAAATTACGAAATCGCAAACTGAACCAAACTAGTTGGTTTAACCATTGGTTTGAGTCCAGTGGACCCGCGATATTTTTCCCCTCAAATCGAACCAAACCATTTCAAACTGGTTTGGTTTGGGTTTCGATTTTCAAAAATCGCACAAAATTGAACCATTTTTATTTTTATTTTTTAATTATAAAACTAATTTCATTAAATAATAAATATTACAATTTTCAAGGGAAAAACCAATTTAGTGATTTACAATTTTCTTGGATTTGGATGGGACTCGAGGCAGAAATCGGAATCGATGGGTACTAACCTACTCCACCAGAGGAACCATCACATCTCAATCATAGAGTGGCAGCTTTTGATTAGTAAATCCATTGATTGGTTCATAATTTTCTTAATTGAAGAAGCAAGGATGAATTTTCTTTTATTTGAAGCATTACGTTTTGAATTTCTTTATTTCATTTTCACGTGTTTTGGATTCAGAAAAAGAAGAGTGGAAGGCTTTAATGATCAATCATTATTGGTTGTGGTGGGGTTCTTTGGTTCCTTTATTTGCATATACTGTTTCTTTATGCATTTGGTGATGAATATGGGGAAATAGTAGAAGAAAGATTGTATGTTGCAGGTTAACTTTCAGTAGTTATAATCTATTGAAAAATTATGCATTCAAAGCAAAGTAGAGCTTTATTTATTTTCTTTACTATCATGTCGTCTCATGATTGTCACAATCTAATTCGAACACTTTATCTTAGTGAGCACTAAATATGGTGTAGGCAGCAAATAGAACAGGAATAAAAATGTGTTCAACGATTCAATGTTTCACATAAGCAACAAATGAAGAACAAGAATTGCATAAAAATATAGTTTGGGGCACATTATCACTCATGCAAAAAAATGGCCTAGCTTATGCGCCCCTTTTCTAAAACTTAGGGGGTGCTACTACATCTATATTGTTGCTTGCAAAAATTTGAGGAGAGAAAGCTATTGAGATGTTGCTAGCTATTACTTTATTGTCTTTTTGTTTGTATTTCGAATTTCAGACAAATATGAATGTAATTTAATATTTAACATTACTAGTTATCATTTAAACTTATATATCAACTTATTTTAAATATATTATTATAATGTCGACAAACAAATTGAGAAATAAAACAGAACAAAACCACAAATAAAGGTTTTGTTTGATTTGAAAAATTTCAAATTACATGAAATAGTTTGATTTGAGTATATGATACAAACTGTCTAAATTGAACCACGTTCACCCCTATTCACATATGCTAATTAGCCAAAATATCAGCTCCAATTTTGCATGATAGATAGTGCATTCAGTCAGATAACATAGTTACACACCATGAACAATCACATACTCATTACTAGATATCTAAAGGTTTTGTTTGATTTGAAAATTTTCAAATTACATGAAATGGTTTGATTTGAGTATATGATACAAACTGTCCAAATTGAACCACGTTCACCCCTATTCACATATGCTAATTAGCCAAAATATCAGCTCCAATTTTGCATGATAGATAGTGCATTCAGTCAGATAACATAGTTACACACCATGAACAATCACATACTCATTACTAGATATCATATACTCACAAATAAGGTCACATTATCCAATATGAAATTCAATATATCACATTTATAGTCTACAATAATGAATAGGGCATGTTCGGTAGTGATTATAAAAAATGATTTTTTGACCGTTAAAGAAAAAAGCGAGTCCCACCAGCGAGTGAAGAAGTAAAAAATGACGGTTTGAATAATGAAATAATTGTAAAAAAATTAATTTTTTGGAGTGAAAATTTGCTACAAACGGGAGCTTAATGTAATACTATGAGATGTACATGCTACGAAACCAACCTGTGCAAGCCAAACCAATACAATGAATCATATTTATAGACGTTAATATCGCAATTGTAATTATAGTAAGGGGTAAAGTAAAAATCAATTGAGTTTATATATCCATACGAAATCAGATAATCGAAATCAATATTTAGATGAGCAATTTTTCTATTGTCTACATCTAAGAAGCCAAAACTTGGAAATAATACACGATACTTCAATCGATAATTCCATGAACAAAATCAGAACTTTGTAGATTATAACTACTGTAAATATGTAGAATTGATGGGCATCGAAATATAATGTAAGCTCACTGAATTGTAACTCCAAACCAGAAAGTTAGCATATAGAGATGAAGATTGTGATGGAATTTTGACCAGATGAAATTATTATTCTGAAAAATTCATCTAGTTCGAGTTGAGGTGTTTGGAGAGAAATTTGGTTAAAATATAACAAAATCCTTTATTTTAGGAAATGATAAAGATTTAAACCAAATTAATAAATTATCCATTTCGGTATTTTTAATTAAGTCAAAATAAACGTAATACAAATAGAATGAATATATTATTAAAACATCATCACAATTTATTTATGACCTGATTTTTTAAAGAAATCCTCAAGTTTGTCAATAGCGAAAGTGCATTCTTAAAGTATGGAATATATGAATTTTTCCCCAATTCTTTTGTATTAGGCTGAGTTTAATTTCTATTTTGGGCTTTGGCCTCTATTTAACAAAAATTCTAAGGCTAGGCCCAGTTTCTTTTAAGATAAGTTTAGAGCCCAACTTCACAGAATTGGAAAGATTCTGGGCTTTTCTTCAAGCATGCTCCATTCAAGGGAGTTTATGGAATTGTTGTCAATTCAATAATGGTTTCTATGTGTTTGATGGGCCGTGCTATATGTAAACTCGGGATTGACAGCCTCATTCTCATGTGTGTGGTTGTCAACCACGATTGTATAACTAGCAAAATTCGTGTTTGATAATTCTTGATAAACCAGTTAGCAACACATTGTAAAAGGTTGAATCCCAACTTTGAGAGTCCCTACCGCCCCATTAATGGAATATCATGAGGGAGGTAAATAGCGGGATATACCCCTAACAGGTCAGGGAACAAGAGCTTGCCCGTACACTGGTGCCCACAAAGAATTCAATTTTATTTCTCAAGAATCGAATTCTTACACTGCGGCTGCCGACAAAACTGAGATTACCTCACTCATATCTTTTGCACCACTGGAATATGCCCCGGAGGCAGTCAGCAACACATTGTAAGTAGTATTTGTTGTTGTGTTTTTGAAAATTTTATGTAATATTAGTATATATAAGCAAAAGTAGTGAAAATCGTTAATATTCATAAACTTATAAAGTAAAAAAAATACTTTGATACAAAATAATTTCGCAACTCAATTTTTTACTGTAATTATTGAAATATGGAAACTCAATTATTAGAGTTCATAAATGAAATAAAGATGCTTTTGAAGGCACTCGAAATTGATTATGTGACACAACACTCTAATGTAACAATGAAAATATGAGAAACTAAATTATCCTAGTTTGTAAATGTACTAAAAATATTTGAAATCATGGGCATTTTCTTAAAATATTTGTTGTTGTACGTTGATCGTTCGTATTTCATCAACTGTGGTGAGTCTTTAGTGGAGGATTTTATCATTATCGTTAGTTAAAAAATAAAATTTAATTGAAAAATGCTTTTATCCTCATCTTAAAATAAATAGAAAAGAAAAAGAAGTTGGAAAAGATATGATCCCCGTCCTATAGTGATTGTTGCAATTTGATCCATGATGTATGTTTGTTGGCAGAATAATCGTTAAATGATAGCGGGCAAGCATATACATATAAACACACACATATGTCTCCCTCATTGAGACTTTTACTAGTATAATAAATAATAAATAGACATAGATTAAGTAACAATTAGTATTGAATTGCATAATCTATATTATTAAAATATACTGTAAGCTCACTGAATTTTAACTCCAAACCAGAAATTAGCACATAGAGAAGAAGATTATGATGGAATTTTGATCGGATGAAATTATTAATCCGAAAAATTCATCTGGTTCGAGTTGAGGTGTTTGGAGAGAGAATTTGGTTAAAATATAACAAAATCCTTTATTTTAGGAAATGATAAAGATTTAAACCAAATTAATAAAATATCCATTTCAGTTTTTTTAATTAAGTCAAAATAAATGTAATATAAATCGAATGAATATATTATTAAAACATCATCACAATTTATTTATGACCTGATTTTTGAAAGAAGTCCTCAAGTTTGTCAATAACGAAAGTGCATTCTTAAAGTATGGAATATATGAATTTTTCCCCAGTTCTTTTGTATTAGGCTGAGTTTAATTTCTATTTTGGGCTTTGGCCTCTATTTAACAAAAATTCTAAGGCTAGGCCCAGTTTCTTCTAAGATAAGTTCAGAGCCCAACTTCACAGATTTGGAAAGATTTTGGGCTTTTCTTCAAGCATGCTCCATTCAGGGGCGTTTATGGAATTGTTGTCAATTCAATAATGATTTCTCTGTATTTGATGGGTCGTTCTGTATGTACAATCGGAATTAACAATCATAGGTCTCATTCTCATGTGTGTGGTTGTCAATCCCGATTATACAACTAGCAAAATTCGTGTTTGATAGTTTTTGATAAACCAGTTTGCAACACATTGTAACTAGTATTTGTTGTTGTGTTTTTGAAAATTTTATGTAATATTAGTATATATAAGCAAAAGTAGTTAATATTCAAAAACTTATTAAGTAAAAAAAATACTTTGATATAAAATAATTTTGCAACTCAATTTTTTCCTGTAATTATTAAAATATGGAAACTCAATAATTACAGTTCATAAATGAAATAAAAATGCTTTTGGGGGCACTCGAAATTGACTATGTGACACAATACTCTAATGTAACAATTAAAATATGAGAAACTATAATTATTTAGTTTGTAATAGTACTAAAAATATTTGAAATCACAAGCATTTTCTTAAAATATTAGTTGTTATACATTGATAATTCGTATTTCATCAACTGTGGTGAGTCTTTAGTGGAGGATTTTATCATTATCTTTAGTTAATAAATAAAATTTAATTAAAAAATGCTTTTATCCTCATCTTACAATAAATAGAAAACAAAAGGAAGATGGAAAGGATAAAATTCCAGAATTGATCCCCGGCCTATAGTGATTGTTGCAATTTGATCTCTAATGTATGTTTGTTGGCAGACTTTTCTACACTACCATAAAAAAGAAAATGAGAGTTTACTGTTCATTTTTGTCACACTCGTTTTCACACTTAACTGGTTTGGAAACTAGTTTTGCAACAGGAAAAATGCTATTAAAAAAATTGTAGCAATTTTGTCACACGCTATTGTCCACTGTAATATTTCTCCCTTACTTTGAATCTGACACACCATGCTCTTTCTCCTAATTCTCACGCTATTAACTATCAACCATATTTTATATATTTAAATTTTGAAAATTATATTAATAAACAAAATTATTGTAAAAAAAAAAACATATTCACTTCGTGTATGGAGAAAAAATTACGTCATACCACATAATTTTTCTTGAGCAAAATGATGTATTGAGAATATTGTTGAGGAAAAATAATAAATAGTAATAAAATAATTAATTTTTGAAGAAGAAACGATTTATACGCATTTTTTAACACATACGTTTAATATCCGTTTAACTATTTTCAATATTGATTTACATCATTCGATGTGTCTATAATATATTTTTCGAAATGAGTTTCGAGAGAATGTAAAATATTTATCGATTCGACTATCATATAATGGTCGATAAATTTTTAGAGTTAACTTGTTATCGAAAATTTCGAAATATAGTTTAAAAATGTCTATTTTGACATCCCGTAACATTTGCTACGATTAGCCGTTTCACGCACCATTAACGACGTGCAATACTATGTCGCGAGTACTTCAATATGATATTAAGAATGTAATATTTCGACTTCATTTGATATCCCATAATGAACCTAAAAATGAACACAAAAATACAAGTTTAAAATAATAATAATAATAAAACGCAACATGTAATAAACCTCCTTATCCTTCGTGCACAGAGGATCATGTCCTCCGTGCACGGAGGATTGGAAGGTCTGTGCACGGAGCTTCTTTGCCTCTGTGCATGGACCAATGTTCGGACTAATGCACTTTTTTTTTCTTTTTTTACTTTTATTTGTCGTAAATTCTTTTATTAATATTTAATTTTAAACAATTAAATATGTTTATTAAATTACTTACAAATGTTTAAGTTAATATTTTTTACCTATAAATAACATTTACCATTACAATTTTTTTATTACTTTTAAATAAGTTTAGCTTATTTTTTTACTTATAGTGTAATCTTTTTATTAATATTTAATTTAATAAACTAAATATATCTAAATATTTATACTTAAACAAATTTTAAGTTAACACTTTTTTATATATATATTAGTAGCTTTTGCTATTATATATAAGAGATTTAGAATCTAAAATGTAAAGAGTTACTTACTATTATAGTGGTAGGTAAAAAAAGGGGTAAAAGTTATTTCAGATCAGAGTTAAAAAAAAATTGTAATTGTAACTTCGATTTTTTTAGAAATGTAATTGTAAAAGTTATTTATAAGTGAAAAATATGAACTTCTATTTTTAAGTATATATTTGTAAAATGTAAATAGTTACTTACGAGTAGAAAATTTGCTCCAAGTTACTTACGAGTATAAATTTTTTTTTTTTTAATTCCTCGATTAAAATGATTTCAATTTTAATTATTTGTATTTATTATATTTTTTTACTTCTTTTCCGGTGGATTGGTGGAAATTGTATAGCTTCTTGTTAAAAAAAACTCAACACAGTATTTTTGTCACGTACATTTTCACATTGAATTAGTTTGAAATGTTTGATTCAAATTGTTTGCCTTTTTCATTTAATATAATAAATAAAAGAAGATATAAAAAATATACAAAGTAATGTACTATCTATCACTTTCTCAAGTTATCCAGTCTCTTTCCTTCCTTCAATTGGATTGATTTGTCTCCAAAAAATTCAAGCTTCCATTTACGAAAAAACTTTCCATATTTAAAACTTTCGATATTCTTCTTTCTTTCTGTATGAGAAAAATTCGTATAGTTGTTATCTCGATCTTGGAGAAGAAAATCATGGAATTTGTAACAATTCCGTTTGGGTATGTCCTTGGAAATTTTAGTTTTTGTTTGTGTGTGTGTTTTTTTTTTTTATTTAACATATATTGTTTTTTATTCAGTCTACAGATAAAAATTTAGCTTCGCTCATATTTTTCTACGTAATGTGGGGTATGTTATTCTTTCTGTATATACATGAAAATCTAAGTAAATTTTTCTTTATTTGTTGGATATAGCTATGAAGGTTTTATTTTTTTTATTTTTTTTCTTTCATATATATTTATTTCTTACTTTTTTTTCAGGTTTAAATAATGTAACATAATTTTTTTGTTCTATGTATAAAACTTGGCTACGTCTTTCTTTCTTTACCGTTATCTACATGAGAAGTTTAAATTTTTCAATCATTGTTGTTTATGTTTAATGAAGATTAGAACAGTTTGGTATAGGAATGTTTGATTGTTATCCTCCAGTTAGTACAGTTTATAGTTCTTTTTTTACGTGCACTTTTGAAGAGAATTGTTGATTTGTGGAATGTTTCCTAATATGTATCTGAGTTCAGTCAATTTAGTTTATACCGTGTTTAATGTAATATTATCATTATTTGTTAGTTTTTAATTAAATTCATAATTTCTTCTATTATTGAAATCAGAGATTAGTTCATTGTTTTCATGGATTCTTTCGAAAAATCTTTGAATGAAGAATCTGGTCGTTTTGATCTTCAAACTTTGTCCCAAAGCACAAGTCAATCATATAATGCTTTCATTTTGCAACAACAAAATCGAATGCAGGCGGATAGGAGATATCAAAACGAAACTGTAAGTATTGATCGTCGTAAAAGAATAAATGATCATATGTTATCTACAAATAATACTTCTGAAGTTGATTATGTGCATGAATATATAATATATTCTGAGGCATCTACTTCGAATGAAGAAATGATAAATATTTTTGATTCTGAATTACATGGAAGCTCTAATTTGATAAGTCTACCAGCAACTGCATATGTATTACCAACTTGTGCTTATTTTAAGCATTGTGGTGCACGCAAATTGTATTGAGAGACTAAAGGTTTTTGTTGTTCTGATGGAAAGGTGAAACTTTTTATGTCCTATTCACCGGATGAATTGTATAATTTATTTACGTCTAAAGAGTCTGTATCTATGGAATTTAAAAAAATATGTCCGTTCATATAATAACCACTTTGTGTTCACTTCATTTGGTGTAAAGTACGATAAAGAACTGTTTAAAGCATACAAAGGTATCTATACATTTAGAGTTCAGGGACAAGTATATCATTATGTAAATCAACTTATGCCGCATAATAATACGCCTTGTTATAAGCAATTATATTTTTATGATACAACTAATGAACTAGAAAACCGTATGAACACGTCAGAACACCTGGTGGAATCTATTTTATTTCTTCTAATCGAAATCTTGAAGGTAAATCCGTATAGTAAATTATTTTAGGTCTTTAAGCAATATAACTGATCTGTATGAGCATAAAATTCAAATAAGATGCCACACAGGACTCGATCAAAGAGTCTTTAATACTCCGTCGACATCTCAAGTAGCTGCTAAATGGGTTGAGGATGATGAAAATGCAAATATTCTCGTTCGTGATATTACTATATATGGTCATTTTGGTGATTCACATAGGGTTCATTATTATTACGGTTGTTATGATCCTCTACAATATCCTTTGCTCTTTCTATTTGGTGAATGTGGTTGGCATGAAGGCATTCTAAGATACGAACAAACATCTTCTCAAATTGCACAGTTTATGGACAATGTTGCTGATCCTAATGTAATAAATTATGCGGCTAAAATTATTGAAAAAGAGGCTGCAGGTTTGCTTATATACTTTCTTGTATCTATTATAATTCTACAAATGTGATATTGAAAGTAAATATAAAATTTTATTCATTCTCGCTTATGTAGTGCTGAAGAATACAAAGAAGAAACAGTCTTAGGTATCATGTCGTGAGTACTATTCGTATAAGTTACAAATTAGGCCTTCTGATAAGTTTGTGTTGCTTCACTCTGGTAGACTTTTTCAACAATATGTTGTGGATATGTATGTTAAAATAGAGACATCCAGATTAGATAATTTTCGTAGTAATCAGAAACAAATTCGTGTTGAACTTTATCAAGGTATCGTAGACAGTATACATAATGGAGAAAAAGAGGGTACAAAATTGGAAAGAAATTTGTTTTACCACAATCGTTTACATGTGGACCTAGAGATATGTTAAGGAGGTACTTAGATGCTATGACTCTTGTCCAATGTTATGGAAAATCAAATTTATTTATAACTATAACATGTAATCCAAATTGGCCAGAAATTAAGCAAGAATTAAAACATAATGATGAGATTCAAAATCGACAGGATCTTATTACACATGTATTTAGAGCAAAATTAGAAGAACTTAAAAATGATTTATACAAGAGAAATATTTTTTGTCCTGTTATAGCTCATATATACGTGATTAAATTTCAAAAAAGAGGTCTCTCTCATGCATATCTGTTGTTGATTTTTAATTGTGGTCATAAATTTTTTTCCACTAAACAAGTTGATAAAATAGTATCTTGTGAAATTCCTGATAAAAATATACATCCTTATCTTCATTTAGTTATTGTAAAGCACAATATGCACGGTCCTTGTGGAAATCTAAATCCTAAAAACACATGCATGGAGAAAAATAGTTGTAAAAATAAATATCCAAAGGATTATTGTAATAGTACTATGTTTGGAGATAATTCGTACCCACTGTATAGGTGGCGTAATAATGGTATTTATATTAAAGTGAGAGGTAAAATGTTAGACAAT
The DNA here is from genome assembly GCF_002742605.1 of Olea europaea var. sylvestris. Lineage (NCBI taxonomy): Eukaryota > Viridiplantae > Streptophyta > Magnoliopsida > Lamiales > Oleaceae > Olea > Olea europaea. Next base: position 107,677 of record NW_019238082.1, on the reverse strand, counting down.
CAATGAGTTGTGCCATATAATCCTTATTTAAGTGCAAAATTCGACTGTCATATCAATGTTGAAGTATGTTCTTCTATTAAAACTGTTAAATATTTATACAAATATGTATACAAAGGACATGAGCGTATTAATTTTTTGGTCGGCAAAAATAACATAGACAAAGACGTTGATGAAATTTCTACTTACCAATCTGCTAGATGGATATTTCCACCTGAAGCTATGTGGAGGATTTTTGCTTTCAATTTATCGAAAATATATCCAACTGTTTGTGCTTTACAACGTCATATTGAAAATCATCAATGTGTAACTTACAAAAATACGGACAATTTATCTTCTGTTATTGAGAATGAAAATACGAGAAAAACTATGTTAACTGAGTTTTTTTGAGTAAATAAAATAAATGAATTTGCTCAAACACTTTTGTGTCAAGATTTTCCAACGCATTTTGTTTGGTATGCATCTTACAAAACATGGACACCTAGAAAAAAAAAATATTACAGGACAAATTGTCTCGGTAAATTTATCTGAATGAGAACGATATTTTCTTTGTCTTCTTCTTAATCATATTAGAGATCCAACATCGTTTGGTGATTTAAGGACTTTCAATGGGGGTAAATTTGGTACATTTCGTGAAGCTGCGCTTCTCTATAGTTTATTAAATGAAGATACTCGTTGTGAAGAATGTTTATCTGAAACTATTATTTACGAAATGTCTTATTCTTTAAGATGTCTTTTTGCTACGCTTCTTATAATGTGAAATTCAAATAATCCTAAGTTACTGTGGAATAAATTTAAACCTTCTATGGCAGATGCTTATGTAAATGAAAATATGCCCATTGAAGTTGTTGAAGTACGAGCTTTAGAGGATATAAGTTCTATTTTAGAATTACTTGGTAAAAATATAAACGATTATGGAATTGTGTCATTTAACGTAAATATAGACAACGATGAAAGATTGATGAGAATGGTTGCAGAGGAAACAACGAAATTGGATATTGAAAGAAATTTTAGTTGTGTAGCGATGTTAAATAAAGAACAACAATTTGCATATAATACAATCATAGAAAAAGTACAAGATGAATCAAGTAGAATTTTTTTATCGATGGTTCGGGTTGGACAGGAAAGACTTTTTTATATGGAGCACTCTTGGCTGGTGTCAGATGTCGACATTTTATAAATTTAGCAACTATATCGTCCGGAGTGGCTGCATCTTTATTGCCCGGAGGTCGAACTCCTCATTTAAGATTTAAATCCCTCTAGAAACTGTAGGTAAAGTCAACTGCTCTATTAGCAAGCAATCGGCATTAGGAACTTTATTGAAAATGTGTAGGCTAATAATTTGTGATGAGGCACCTATGGTAAATCGTTGTGCTGTAGAATCTGTAGACAAAATGTTTAGAGAAATCACTGATTGTAACTTGCCTTTTGGTGGAAAAGTAATAGTTTTAGGAGGAGATTTTAGACAGATTCTACTAGTTATACCTAAGGGAAACAAAGAAGACATAATAAAGGTTAGCATGATTTACTCGTATTTGTGGGCTTCTTTTGTACATTTAGCACTAGTTAAAAATATGAGAGCGAAGTACGATCCCATTTTTTGTGAATACTTACTTTGAATTGGAGGTAGAATAGAACAAGAACATACTTGCAACTGTATTAAGCTACCAAATAGTATAGTTCTACCATTCGAAGATGAAATTACGTTTTTAAAAAAATTGTTACAATGTGTGTTTCCCAATATAGACACATATGACAATCATTTATATACGATGGTCAATCGTGTTATTCTTACGCCAACAAATGAATGTGTTGACAACATTAATAGACTTTTGCTTGAACAAATTTCTGGTCAAAGTTTCATGTACTATAGTTTTGATGAAGCAATTGAGAAATTAGAACAAAGCCTACGGAAGACTTCTTGAATACTTTGACACCAAATGGTATTCCACCTCATGAGTTGAAACTGAAGATAAGTTGTCCTGTAATGTTATTACGAAATATCAATCCTTCCGAGGGGTTATGCAATGGAACACGTCTTACCTGTCGAAAATTTGAGAGAAATGTCATTCTTGCTGAAATCACAACTGATGAATATCGTGGAAAACAAATTTTCTTACCTAGGATCCCTTTCATACCTCTTAAAAATGATCGACCTACGATTCCATTTAAAAGGACTCAATTCCCAATTAGACCATGCTTTGCAATGACAATAAATAAAGCACAAGGTCAAACACTTGATTTCGTGGGTTTGTACCTACCAAAACCAGTTTTCTGCCATGGTCAATTATATGTAGCACTGTCAAGAGCAAAAACAAGCAGATCTATTAAAGTTCTAGTCAAACTATCCAATGAAAATCATACGCACAACTCATGTACTAAAAATGTTGTGTACAAGGAGGTTCTTTCATTCATACATTCATATAACTATACCTCTTTATAGGTATATGTTCGATTTATTGGAGTTTCTTTCTTTGTCCGTGATTTCTCTATCGACTATGCTAAATGAAATGCTTTTTTTTTTCTAACTACAATGCCGATGTTAGATTATTCTAGAAGTTGATGAATGGAATGGAGTGGATCATTTTTGTAAGAATTCTAACTGATTAGCATTTTGAAGTTGTTATTCAAAATAGAAATGACATTCTACTTCAAAACATTTTTTTTCAGAGTATCTAAATCAATTTAATTTATGCAGCATATGGACATTCAAATTTATGTGAAGAAAGTCAAGGAAATGTTGGTGCATAGGAAAATTATCGGAGCACACTCTTTTCAAAAATTGGTTACCTGAGGCAAACCAAGCTTTCAAGTCTTCAAATTTAAAGATAACTTGTGATGGAGACATAAATGACACAAGTTCTTCTACACTAAAAGAAAAAAAATGAGTGGATGATGATTGAGATATTTAGAAGTTTTTGGCAACAACTATTCTCTTCTTTTAAATCATGTAATGTTTAAATTGTCTAGATTAGAAATAATATATACATCAGGGTGTTTGGTTTGCTTTATGGGTGCTAGATAACATCAATTATTATTGCAAGTTTTGTTGATAAATCTTGTATTTATTTTTGTCTTCTATTTAGATTTATTTTCATCAAAGTAATCTATACCTACAAAAACTTATTTTGTAAGTGACATGATTTCTTATATTTAGTTGTCAAAGTTAAAAAATTTTAAGATGGTAAGTTGAAATTCACGTTGATAAACAACTAGCAAAATAATAATACTTAATGAAAACTAATCATAAAATTGAAAATTAGTATAGCTATGAAACTATCATTAACAACAAAAGAAATAAAAAAACCACACACACACACACACACAAACAAATGTGCGGGGTGTGCCCGCAGAAAATGTATGGTGTGTCGCACTCGCACAATTATAAGCAATTTTTTCTTTCTTCCACACTCGAGTATTAACAAAATGTAAGAAACTCTCATTTTCAACTTTCACAGGAATTTGGTGCTCACTTGCTGTGCGAAGATGTCTATTTTCCCGTTTGCACACGAAAAATGTGCGGGGCTACACTGCACACCGCTGCAAAATTTGTACAGGGATAGCCCCCACAAAAATGCACATAATTGCCCCACACATTTGTGCAGGCTACCCAGCACAAATTGTACCTGTGCACCCGCACATAATTGTGCGGGGTAGCCTGTACACCCTCACAAAGTGTGGTTATCCCGCACATTGGAATGTCCCCCTCGTGTGGTACCCACACAAATCTGCAGGATACGACATCACTCGCATGAGGGGTATACCTGCATCTTCATTGCTTTCTCTAAATACTATCAACAATATTTTGAGCTATATGAAATTTTAAATAAAATATATATTATTTTGGTTAAAGATTAATACAAGAAACAAAAAAAGTATTATCTCTTTCTTTCATTTTTTGTTCCCACAAAATCTTGCAAAATATTACACATCTTGCAGAGTCATGAGAAGAGTAAGAAGGTGTCAAAACTACTGCACATATTATGTCTATTTCTACAACTGTGGGAATACTTTGTCTATTTTACATATGAACGTCTCATCAAATCATTGAAAAAAGTAACGTACATTTCTTTAGCTTAAATACCTTCACATACCATTTTGTTCTCAACAAAAAAAAAATTAAATATTTTACCTGCCAGTTACACTAGCCCAACTTTGCTCAAAAAATTCAAGTGTTGTCTATTCTTTTTTCTTACTTTTTAGATAGATTTTTAGTTTTACATAATGTCTAATTTTCAATATTTAATTGTGTTTTATATCATATGATGTATGTAATTCTTTCTAAATTTAAAAGACACAAAAATGGATGTGTCAAATAGCTTCTCCAAAATCATCGATGTTTCACTAAATCATAACATTCGTTTTGTAAGAGTTATATAATACTTTCTTTTTCCAGATTTTTTTAAAATCTTTTATTAATATTATTGTACAACTTATATTTTTTTTTGTATTTGTAGATGCTTCCTATAGCTTTTATCAATTACTGGGAACCAGAATTAGGTAACACACTACGATTAATTGCATATGATGGTATAATCGTCACAGTACAGTTAGAAAGAATTGACGGAGAAATATATCTGGCTAATGGATGGAAAGAATTTTTCAATTATCATAACTTACAAGATGGTTATGTTGTAGTATTTGAATCTAATGAAAATTCAATGTTGAATATGAGGATATTTGATCATTCTAGAGCAGAGATTACATATGGCTCCAATTATGAAGTAGACGACGACGATTCAAATATGAATAATCCTGTGTTTGATGTAAAACTTACGCTGGATCATAACAACCATCGAGAAATTGTAGGTGCTATTTTTAATACGTCATTCTGTATTTACTTATTCCACATTATTCTTAATATTAGTAAATCATTAATCCGTGTTTTCCAGTCTATACCAGGAAGGTTTGCAAAACACCATTTGCCAAGACATGTGCAAAATGCTTGAATCCTCGAATCTTTACTTCACTGCTGGGATATCACCGCAAATTCAAGAGAAAATGGTGTAATGCGCCGGCTTAGTGTAGGTTGGGCAAATTTTCTAGCAGACAAGCAACTACAAATTGACGATACATGTGTATTTGAACTATTAAATAGGGAATCTCCAATATTTATGGTCTACAAAAAAACCATAACAATAGGACTCTAATACATCTATGAAACATTTTTTCACTGATAATATTCCTAGCCAATAATGTTTAATTTTTATGTTTATCCAGAAGTTAATTATCTCATCGACAGTTTCATAGACTACATTTTTTCCTTTCTTTTTATATCATAATATTAATAGAGTATATACATCATTGACATACAGAATTCACAGACAAAATTTGAAGTTATTCTTCAAAAAATGAAGGATACTCTACGAGCATTCTACTTGAGAGCATTCCAAATTGAGCCTAATTCGTTAAATTATATATTTGACATCATCTCCATGACAGATTTGACAGATTAAGACGATAGAAACACCCCAAGTAAAAAAAGGCAAGAAAATGTTGAGAAAAACATCCATACAAACTCGCTTGAGGAAAATCCGTTGTCTTTAGCAAAGAGAGCCCTTTTCAAATCTTCCAATGATGCTTCAAATTCAAATGTTACTTCTGACATAAATCCGATTGCTCCAAAGCAAAAGATAGAGTGAGGAAAGACTGAAATATTTTTGTTTGGAAAAAAAATAGATGGCTTGTTGTTGTCACCTTTGTTTTTCTTTATTTTGCTTTATTTTGGCAACCATAATGTTGACAAATGATGTATGTATAACATGCTACTTACATCATTTATTGCTATCCATTTATTATGGATAATAGAATATTTATTTTGTATTTTTGCAGTGAATTGTCAACATTAATGAAGTATATATTCTAAAGTATATTCTCATTTATTCTTTTTCTTTCATTTACTTTATTCAAAGCAAATAAACAGTTAAAAAAACCATGCACAATTTTTCACTTTTAAATTTTGAATTTACGTATTACACAAAAAATAAACTTAAGCTAATTTCAAATTGTTTATATATTACAAATTCTTCACAGTTACAATAAAAAATTGAACCATTGTCTTTCATTTACTTTATTCAAAGCAAATAAACAGCTAAAATATCCATGCACAATTTTTCAGTTTTAAATTTTGAATTTACGTAGTTGCACCAAAAATAACCTTAAACTAATTTCAAATTGTTTATATATTACAAATTCCTCACATTTACGATCAAAAACTAATCAGGAACTACGGGGATGTAGAAAATATTGATTATAACAAATGTCTACTACAATCTTTCTTCTATATATACTAATCCTGTCTGCTTGAATTGTTTCTAATGGATAGTTTAAAACAAAGCTTTCTATGTACTTGAGTAAAAATACGGGAGAATCTGCCCTGTATGAAAGAATTATTTTCTGTTAAACAAAATAAATAGTAGAAGGGTAAAATCATAAATCAAGAAAGAATAAATGTTTTCAATTTAAATGTATTAAATACATACCTGTTATTTGCGCAAGGTAGGTAAGGTATAATTTCCAAATTGAGCTTTTTATTTCTATGCTTCCTTAAATCCGGTCTCCTAGAAGAAAAATTGTTAGAATTCAATGAAATTTGAACTATTTCAACTAATGATTTTATTTATTCTCTGATTTCTTCTGGTGTATGAGACTCCTCACTACAATCGTATATTTGAATTTTCCACTCCTAGAAAATTGACAAGACAGAGATACCAATTTTTTCCCGGATATGAACATGAAATTAATAAATAGTTGCAAGCTATCCATGAACGCCCACCCACCGGCAAATCACCATTCATGTATTGCTGTAAAGTCACAGGTAATAAGTCCTTTTGAGAATGGCTAGAACATTCTATCATTACATTATATTGTCACATCAATTGGGCAGCACATTCATGTTCAAATTTGAAGTCAAGAATTGCATATTCTTTGAAAATAGGACTGCAACCTTCATTGATCAACTCTCTCAATAGCTTTAATTCCATTTCTATATGCTAATATAATAAATAGAAATAAATTAGATATATTGAGCATAATAAAATTAATTAAGCTAGAGTTATAAACTTCACTAACCGCAATATTGATATCTTTAGTTGCATCCATTATAGTTTTTATTGTATCTCTTCCATATAAGTTGTCAGTTCCTACAATCTTTCAGTATGCACTATGTGTATATATTGTAGTTTAAATTAATACTAAATCAATGTAATACAATTAATAAAATACAATCAAATTTCTTACCTAGATGGATTCCACACCACCCATTCTCTTATTGTGGTATATCTTTTCATGAGATAGTCTTCTAATGGATAACCTATATATCTTTTCATAAGATAGTCTTCTAACGGATAACCTGAATATTTTATTTTCTTATTTTTCTTTTCTTTTCTGGATGTTCCCACCGATGGAATTTGTTGAAATGATGCTTTCTGGCCACTACTAGAACCATGAACATCTTGCAGCTGTGAACAAGTAATAGCTTCCAGTTTTGATTCCAAATCATCTAATCGATTCATCACATTTTCGTTTTTGTCATCAATGTACGTGGTCATTGAAGCAAAATTGATGTCCATATAAGACTGCATGGAAGCAAAATTGTTGTTTATATAAGATTGCATTCCTAGATACTGATCTTCATGCCATTTTTGTTGTTGTTGAAGCATTCCTTGATACTGCTGTTCATGTCATTTCTGTTATTGTTGAAACATTTCTTTCTGTTGATCAAGAACTGCTTGATAACGAGCATCTTGTTCTTTTGTTTCTTGAGCAGTATGATGGGAAAGCATGCCAGATTAGAAGCCCAAACCCTCGTGTTGATCTTCGTACCATTTCTGATGTTGTTCAAACATTTGTCTCTGGTTTTGAAGAGTTTTTGCTTTCCGTCTTCTTGATTCATCAACTATGTCTGTCTTCAAATTATGACATAAGCCAGACATATCTGACACTACATGCTGCATATACATACTGAACATTTCTTCCATTTCTTCTCTTCTTACATAGTTGAAATCAAGAGAAGAACAACCAGACTCTTGAAGTCCAATTGAAATCTTCGCTATTGAACTACCAGCAACACCTGTTTGTTGCTCATCCATACGTTGTGGAATTTGTTGCTCGTCCATATGTTGTGGAATTTGTTGATGTGCATTCTCAAATTCTCTACCAACGATACCATCTAAAATAGTATGTTGGTTATCAGGTGGTAATGATAAAGTCATATACCAAACTTTGTCCAATTCTTTTTCAGTGGGTGCTAACACTGCAAGTATTTCAATCTACAAATATAATAAAAAATTATAATTCTTTCCTCTCCCACTATTAAAAGTTAGATAATTAATAGTCAAATGTATATCTAAATTTATCGTACCTTTTGGGTAGTGAAAAATTGCTTTACTCTTCTCTCACTCAATATTTTTTTTTTTTTACTTCCATTTATGCATTCTTGGAGCCTGTAATGTCTTATACATATGTCATCCAAATTTGTCTTCAATTTGAGGAAATGCTTCGTATATCCAAAACTACAACAGAGAATTCAAAATCAATATTAAATACATATAAAATCAAAATATAGAGTAAATAAAATTTTAAAAAAAAATTACCTGAAAGGCAAGGGAATATCCATGTAGTATATATTTACATTCATTTTGGCCAGATTGTTACATTCTTTGTATTCTTTCAATATGTGATTATTGCAACGACTTCAACAAAACAAAGTATACCTTACGGACACAAGGATACAACAAAAAATCATTTAGCTGCTCAACAATGCCTAAAGTTCTGTAATCAATATATCTATCCGTTGGTGTCAAAACACATTCTACCAACATCACCAATCCCAATTCTAATTTATCATCTGTATGTTCACACAATTAGAATGCATCGTAAAGCATTCTCATGTTAATTCTTTTTTTGCCTTCAAAATATTGATCTCTAAGTCGAGAATTGTTGGGATCAAGATTAACAGATTCTTCATGACAAGGTAATCCTATGATAAGACAAAATTCTTGCAAGCCAAAACGAGCAAAATGATCGTCTAACCTCACCCACACCTCATTCCTTTTACCATGGTCAACAAACCTCATTATAAATTCATGTATTAGTTTACTACTGAATTGTTGCTCTTCATCTCTATACATAAATCCATAAAGAAATCCATGAAAACTGTTATCGCTAGAGATTAAAAGTGATTGCTCATCTGCTTGAAGCAATGCTATACAATCTTTTACATATTGGTAATTGGGGTATTGAGTGATAGTACCAGAAAATCATTGGTTTGGTGACAGTATATAATCTAGAGACATCTGCACAAATAATAAAAATGAAAAGTGTCATAACATATACCAACATATCTTCATGATTTCATATAAGTTTATATCATATATATCGTGTAAGCTCGAAAAAAAATTACTGTTAATGCATATCAATTATCAGATTTAATATATATTTCTAATCCTGAGATTTTGTCTCCAATTTATATAAAAAATATTATAATTTAACTTTAAAAAAAGAAACAAAAAAAGAGTAACTTCCAACTGCGGGGAGTCTAAATTGGTGTAAGAAGTTCCCACACAGTCGTGCGGGGTGCACGACAGTGCGGGGAGTCCCCGCACCGGTATTGCGAGCAGGGACTCCCCACACCACCGTGTGCGGACACTCCCCCACTTACTTCCCACACCGCCAACTTCATTTTCGACACAAACTTCACCTTTCTTATATGTTGTGGAATTTGTTGATATGCATTCTCAAATTATCTACCAACGATGCCATCTAAAATAGTATGTGGGTTATCAGTTGGTAATGATAAAGTCATATACCAGTTTTGTCCAATCTTCTTCAGTGGGTGCTAACACTGCAAGTACTTCAATCTACAAATATAATAAAAAATTATAATGCTTTCCTCTCCCACTATTAAATAATTAGATAATTGATAGTCAAATATATATCTAAATTTATCGTGCCTCTTGGGTAGTGAAAAATTACTTTACTCTTCTCTCACTCAATATTTTTTTTTGGCTTCCATTTATGCATTCTTGGAGCCTGTAATGTCTTACACATACATCGTCCAAATTTGTCTCCAATTTGAGGAAATGCTTCGTATATCCAAAACTACAACAGAGAATTCAAAATCAATATTAAATACGTATAAAATCAAAATATAAAGTAAATAACTTTAAAAAAAAATTATCTGAAAGGAAAGGGGATATCCATGTAGTATATATTTACATTCATTTTGGTCAAACTGTTGCATTCTTTGTATTCTTTCAATATGTAATTGTTGTAAGGATTTCAACAAAACAAAGTATGCCTTACGACCCCAAAGATACAACAAAAAATCATTTAGCTGCTCAACCATGTCTAAAGTTCTGTAATCAATATATCTATCCGTTGGTATCAAAACACATTCTACCAACATCACCAATCCCAATTTTAATTTATCATCTGGATGTTCACACAATTGGAATGCATTGTAAAGCATTCTCAATGCATTCTCATGTTAATTCTTTTTTTGCCTTCAAAATATTGATCTCTAAGTCAAGAATTGTTAGGATCAAGATTAACAGATTCTTCATGATAAGGTAATCCTGTGATTAGACAAAATTCTTGCAAACCAAAACGAGCAAAATGATCGTCCAACCTCACCCACACCTCATTCCTTTTACCACGATCAACAAAACCTCATTATAAATTCATGTATTAGTTTACTGCTGAATTGTTGCTCTTCATCTCTATACATATATCCATAAAGAAATCCATAAAAACTACTATCGCTAAAGATTAAAAGTGATTGCTCATATGCTTGAAGCAATGCTATATAATCTTTTACATGTTGGTAATTGGGGTATTGAGTGATAGTACCAGAAAATCATTGGTTTGATGACAGTATATAATCTAGAGACATTTGTACAAATAATAGAAATGATAAGTTTCATAACATATACCAACATATCTTCGTGATTTCATATAAGTATATATCATGTAAACTGGAAAAAAAATTTCTGTCAATGCATATCAATTATCAGATTTAATATATATTTCTAATTCTGAGATTTTGTCTCCAATTTATATAAAATTATTATAATTTAACTTTAAAAAAAAGAAACAAAAAAAAAAAGAGTTACTTCCGACTGCGGGGAGTCCAAATTGGTGCAAGAAGTCCCCACACAGTCGTGCGGGGTCCGCACCAATTTCGTGCGGGGACAGTGCGGGGAGTCCCATCACAAATGTACGGCGGGGACTTCTCACACACGGCGTGCGGGCACTCCCCCACTTACTTCCCGCACCACCAACTTCATTTTCGACACAAACTTCACCTTTTTTCCACAAATATCAACGATTAAAAATAGTAAGTTATTCATATAAATAACATTATTCATAAAAATCAACTTACCTTAGAATTTGTTGCTTAATTCCACATTGTAATTAGTTTGAGATTTGAGATGAATGAATTGAAGATGTAGATGAAAAATGAGTTATGAATTTGAGGTGAAGAAATAAAGTAGGTTGGTAAAATAGTTACTAACATTAATTACATTTGGCATTTATCATTTTGCAAGATTCTTTCTTTGTTTGGCATTTATCTTTTCCCTGCAAGAAAGAGACATGTTTGTTTCCATCCTCTATCACAAGTGCCATCACACTGAAATTTGACTATCTCAACCACAAGAATCCACATGCCCACTTACTTTCAAACCAAACCCATTTCTAATATTCAGAATTATTTAAATAAAATATCTTTAGGAAAGTTTAAGGGCCAAGTTAGAAGTTGGAAATGGAAGCTATAGCAAGCTGGATCAATGTGGATCAACATGAAACAGAGTAAAGCACTTTGGCTTGAACAAGAAATGGGATGACTGTAGCTTACGTGCATTCAACCGCAACGCATAACCACTCATGCAATCGCACAGACGGTCACAGGGAACTCAGCGGTAGGAATACACACAACCATGTGACCGCATTAACATGTACCATGTGATCGCAATGCATCCGGACCAGTATTTTTTCCAAAATTTCAGCCACTCACCAAAGTGAATAGGAGTCTATTTGGCTGATAGTTTGTTGGGATCCCTTAGCATTTGTCCCTTTATTCAATTAAGTTTTTTTTAATATTTCTTTCCATATTTCATAATAGTTTTGGATGTATTTACTAGGTTTATAGTGTTTTATGATTTTAATTCCTTTTAAATTAGCTTTTATAATTTTAGTACCTTTTAAATTAGTTTCCTAAATTATGAATATAACTAGGACTCTCTTCATTATTGTAAAATTAAAAGTTATTTAAATGTTGCTAAAATATATAAGTACATAAATAAAGTAAATCCAATAAGATTAGATAGTAATAAATTAGATGGACATAAAATTTGTAGTAAAACATTATGATTGTATATAAAAATATCCAAAACAAAAACAAGTTAAAATGAAAAAAATCTCATAGTCTTGTCAAACTTCCATCACTACGATTTTTTTTATACACTAAAAATTCCGGAGGTTCGTTGTTCAGTAGTTCAAATACGCATGTATCACCCATTTCTAATTCCTTCATGGAGAGAAAATGTGCTCATCCTATAGTGAGACATCGTACCACACCATTTGGCCTTAAATTTGTGGGATATCCCAATTTTGATGTGAAGAGTTGTGAATTTGAACACTACGCATGAATTTTGGCAAATGTTGGCTGGCAAATCTTCTCAGTATATACTACAATGCCATGAATGAATTATTAGTCTTGAGGTCATAATTATAGACTTAGTACAACTATAGAATGAAAATATTTATTCAAAAGGAAAATTACAATTTTTTATGGCCATATTTACAGGGTGTTAACTGCACTTCGAATACAGGATTATCCATATTCGAATTGTTGCTCTCTTCACCTTCTTTGGAGACGTCCGACTCATATTTCACTTCTAACCCAGAATCATCCATTATGATCACGTTAAATGTGGAATTTCCGGTATACTCAAATATTAGGCCATCGTGTAAATTGTGATGATCGAAAAATTGCTTCCATCCATCAGTTAAATAAATTTTCCCATTAACTGTTTCTAATTTTATTGTCGCAATTTTACCATCGTACGCAATTACACGAACTATATCGTCGAATTCATGTCTCCACTCTTTCGCAAACGCTCTAGGAATCGTCTATAAACAAATATATACGGGCGAAAACCATAAGTAAAATATGAGAAAAATTCATTCCAGCTAAAAAATAATAATATTGTATGACTAACCAGATTGATGCCGTGATTGAAGGAATTACTGATAGTTATGTAAAAATGACGTGGAACATCCATTTTGAAGCATTGCAGTGGTACAATTTTTACAGCAATAATATGTACATATTTTTTCATATGAATGATTGAATAAGTTTTTATAACATTATAATAAAAGGAAGAAGAGATTGTGTGCGTCTATAGATTTTTTCGTACAAATCATTCGATCTTCGAATAAGTTATAACTTAAAACTATAGAATTAAAATATAAGACGTAAAATATAAGAGGGTAAATAGATAAAGACCTGTTTCAGTGAAGCAGCAACAAGTCTGGAGTAAGATATGCAAATTTGGAAGGCTAAAAATTCTTGTAAGTAAATATTGAAAACACATAATTATATAGGCTAGAAAAAATGTACTTTTCATTCTTATTCATTTAGCCCCCTGTGAAAAAATTATTTGCCATTATTTGCCTCATTTTGAAAGAGGACAATTTATTTGCCACATTTTAAAAGAGGATAGGGCCCCATGTGCCATACCTGCACTCCTATTGTTATATAGAATAACCCAATGTACTATTTTTTCACATGCATTTACATTATTCAACCTTCTTTTTTTATTTCGTGGGGTCCATTTCCTTTTTCCAAAGCCAACTTTTGACCGAAAAGAATCAATAAATCTCTTATTTCTTCACTACATGGAACAAAGTAGGGGGTAAGATCGTAATTCTATGCTACATTAATCACAGCACCCTCTACTGACACGATAACAATGTCTAAATTACATGACTCAAAGGCTGTAGATCTCATTGAATTTCACAAAAAAGTGTTATAATGCCAAAATATATCTTCAGAAATCAAATAAAGATGGGGCGATATTGGTCAATAAAGAGGATTGAAAAATGGATGAAATAATAAAATACTTTTGTGAGGGCCAAACCCAAGATTTGACAAGAGCTACTAAAAATAGACAAATTCTTATTAAAACAGGTTCACGGGTTACAAAAGTAGATGAATTATATTATTGAAAATAACTATTCTCGTTATTTAAAAAAAACACAAGAAAAAAAAATTATTGAGATTTTTTCTTTTTTTTACATAATATAAGTTCTTTTTATGATTATACATTTTCGTTTTTACTTTATTTACTTCCAAATTATTTTTGACACTCTAGATATATTAATCTGTTTATTAAAATATAGTTTCAATAACAATATATATTTTAATATTTATACCAAAAGAAGTCTAGAGATAAAATTAAATAGCAAAAATTTAGGGTAATTGGCACAAAACATCCCTATTGTTTGCATTCATTGTGAAATCATCCCTATCATTTTAAATTTGGCATTTACAGCCCTATTTCAACCTTTTTTTTTGCGAAGTTGGTCCTTTCCATCCATTTCGTTTGTTCCTTCCGTTAAATATACACGTGGATTGCATTTAAATCAAATGAAAAGGGTATAAAAGTCAAAGCACCATTTTTTAATTTAATGAGTGGACGTGAAGGCTGGAAGAGAGAGATAATAGAAAAGAAAAAATTACCTGGATAAAGAATATATTAATTTCAAAAGACACAAAACGTAAAAATAAAAATAGAAAAAAAAATTTACCTGAATTATATTTTGTATACGAAACTGTGTTTGTACAAAGTATGTGAAAACAAACAACAAATTCTATATTATCTAAAGTCATTGTATGAAAATAAATAGTTGTAGAAATTCTATGTTTAATTCTTCTTTTTTATTCAATTTTTTTATATTATCTAAAGTCATTGAAGTGACGTATCTTCTTTTTTATTCAATTTTTTTATTCCTTTTTTTGTTATTAATACTTTATTCAAAATATTCTATTTGCAAAAATGAAATATATCTAAATATTTACTTAAAAATATTTATATTCAATTTTTTACTATAAGTATCTTTTACAATTATAAGTTTTTTTTTTTTTACTTTTAAATGAATTGAAATAATTTTTTTTTTATAAGTCACTCTTTACATTCGAGATAGTGTAATTTTCTTATCACTATTTAATTTGAAAAATAAAACATATTTAAATATTTATACTTCAGAAATATAACGTTCGATTTTTTTACTTATAAGTAGTTTTTTACAAGTATAAGCCAAAAACAATTATCAAAATTTATACTATTTTAAAAATTTCAATTCAAAAAAGAAGAATACGTAAATATTTATATTTAATTAAATAAATGAAATATATTTGAATATTTAACCTGTACATAATCTTTACAAAAAAAAAAATCATTTTTTCTTCAAAATAACTTTATGTGAATTTTATACTTACAAGTAATTTTACGTTTTATAAACAAATTTAATTTTCGTTATTAGTATCTTTTGTTTTTCATAATCCTGATTGAAAAACAAAATTATTTTTTTAGTTATAAAAAACTTTTAATATTTTAAAAATAAAGAACCGCTTTCCTATAAAAATGGTTTTTACAAAAATATTATTACTAATTTTATATAATCTAATTCAAAGTTGATAATGTGAAAAATGGAGAAAAAGTACACGTTCAACTGTTTTCGAGTTGAGTTTGCCAACAGCCAATTAATCATACATCATTTCAGTGTATTGTCATCTCCACTACCCATTACTTTTAATTCAGTGTATTGTCTTCTCCGACCTGCATTTTACTTATCCATTAGTCTGAATCTGACACACAATCTTTCTTCTCTACTTTTTCATGCTATCAACTATCAAACATTTATTTCAGTAGAAAAAATATGTATTTAAGTCATTTCTCTTTTTACAAAGTAATTAATTCTCTATTTCTATCTAAAATATTAAAAGTTACATGTAACTAAAAAAATCACGACTAATAATGAGATTAATTTAATTTATAAAATATACAAAAATAGCCTAGAGACCGATTTTTGTTTCCATTATTTCCTTAAGATTAAAAAAAAATTAAAATTCTCAAAGTAACATATAGGTCAAAAAATAAATTAGTGTCACGTCATTTTGATTTTGATGTTATTTTAACAGTTTATTTTCATTTACTTTCATAATTTCAACATGAATATTAGGGATTCTGAAAATATCCAATAGTGGCTAAAAAAATTACATAACACTTGAATAAAATACATTCTTTACAGTGATTAAATGACTACGTTCAATTACTTCATTACAATCAGGCAAATTACATTACTCCATTACAATTACAAAGACAGGTGTGGATGAAGGAAATATTCATTATTTAAAATATCAACTGTAATTTTTCGTCTATATACAACCATCCTGTCTGGTAAAACCGATTCTATCGGAAATCCTAGAACAAAGTATTTTATATATTTAAGCACGAAAATTTCACAGTTCGGCCTGTAAGATTATTTTTTTTTTGTAATTAGTACTTACGAATAAATATCTATTATATTAAACAAGAATTATTTTCAATGCTTACCCGTTGTTTGCACAGGTAGATATGGTATAATCTCTAGCTTCATTTCTTTATTTCTGTGTTTGCTTATATCCCGTCTCCCTGCAAAACATTTGTTGAATAGTAAAGAATTAATCACGTTAACTGTCTAGTTCGCATGTGCCTTTAATTGATCCGGTATATGTTCGTTGTGGCTGCAATCGTACATCTGGAATTTTCACTTCGAAATATTGACTAAAAAAAGGTACCAAGTATTTTTGGGAAATGAACATGGAATTAATAAGTACTTACACCCTACCTATAGACGACTCTCTACATGCATTTTATCGTTCACATATTTGTTCAGAAGAGTTCCATCCGGTTCACTTTTATTATTTCCCACTTGAAAATCCCTTTGCCAAATCATCATATTGGCACACTCATTTTCAAATTGAAAGCCCATGATTGCATATTCTTTAGACACACGGGTGCAACCATTAATAATTAATCGTCTCAACAACTTCAGCTCCAATTCAATTGCCTGGTGGAATAAATTGATAAAAATCAAATATGTTAAGTATGAAATAAATTTAATTTTTATGAATAAATAGTACTGACCGCAATACTTATATCTTTTGTTCTATCCAATAAAGTTTTAAACCAATCACTTCCATAGACGTTCCCAATGACATCTTCCAAATATGCACTGCATAGCATAACTAAAATTAGAGTTGAATAAATCAAAATAAAATTGTAGTATTTAAACCAATAATAAAAAATCATCTTTCTAACCTTGATTCGTTCTCCACTATCCAGTTTCTAAGAGTCGAGTATTTTTGCATAGAATAGTCTTCCAAAGGACGTCTTCTAGACGACGAAAGTTGTATTTGTTTCCTTTCTTTTTCTTCTCTCGTTGTGATGGTTTAGAACTTTCGACTTGTTGAGACGTTGATGCATCCTTCGGTCGATCATCGGGAATTGAACATGTACCAATAGGAATCTTCTTGCGTACAACTAATAATGGCTTCCATGTCTGATTTCCATTCAGATACTTTCTGCAATGTATTCTTATTTTGTTCATCGACATAATATCGCATGGAATCTAAACTGGTATCTACATAAGAGTGCATGATCTGGTAATGGTCTTCTTGCCATTTTTGTTGTTGTTGGAATAATTGTTCCTCTTTCTCCAAATGTGTGTTAAAAAAACTTGATAATGAGTTATCCATGTAGGAAACCATAGTAGATTGCATATAATCCTCCTGCCATTTTTTGTGTTGTTCGAACAACTGTCTTTGATTATCATAAATTTCTATTCTCAAGTTGCCACATATATCAAACACCTCTTTTACTATGTCTTACTTCTGGACACCAAGTAGTTCTATCATCCGGTCTTCAGTTAAATAATTAGAGGTGCTAGATCCAAAATTAGGCCCCGCTACTGGTGAAGTTCTTGACGTACTAGGAATGGTCGTCTCTGGCACATATATATTATCCCTTTCTTGCTCAAAAGTATCCTCTGGGATTTGTTGTGCCATATTGTCTAATTCTCCACCGACAATACCATCTAATAGACGATGTTCATTATCAACTGGCAGTGAAAGATTTATATACCAAGATGTCTCCAATTCTTCCTCTGTAGGATGTAACGTTGAAATAACCTGAATCTGTAATTTTAATAAAATATCAAAATAATTTTTTCATTTTGTTTTTAAATAATTAAACGCAAATGTAATTATATATTCATTAAAAGAAATCGTACCTCTCTAGTAGCCAGAAAATGCTTACTCGTTTTTTCAGTCAGCAGTTTATTAGGCCTCCACTTATACATTCGTGGACTTTGTGCTGTTTTGTATCGACGTCGTCCAAATTTTTTTCAAATTTCTGGAAATGCCTCATAAATTCAATACTGTATCGCAATTACAAATTACAATTATTTTTCTCTTACAAATAAATAAAGTCAACAAAAGAAAAAAATATTAATAAAATACCTGAAATGCAAGTGGATACCCTCGTAATGCATACTTACAATCTATTTGTTCGTTCCGTTGCACTTTTTCTGCTCTTTGCAATTGTTATTCTTGTAGTGAATTTAACAAAACAAAAAATCATTTTCGATCCCAAGGATATCCAAGAAATTCATCAAGATGCTCAACCATACCAAGAGTTTTGTAATCAATAATTCTTCCAACTGGTTTTATAACACATTCCACCAACATAACTAATCCCAACTTAAATTTATCTACTAAGTCTTCACATTCATGGAAAACTTCAAATAGCATTTTCATGTTGATTCTTTGACTACCATTGAAATAATGATTTTTAAGACGATTGTTGCTATGATCAATCTCCATAACTGGTTCATGATAAGGTAATCCAGTGATAAGACAAAATTCTTGCATACCAAATCTAGCAATACGATTATCTAATTTTACCCATACTTCGTTATTTTTGCCACAGTCAACAAGCCGCATTACGAATTCATGTATTAATCTACTACTAAATAGCTCTTCATCTTCCCTATAAATAATTCCAGAAAAAAAATCCATAAAAATTGCTACACTTATAGAACATTGTTGATTTACATCTATAAAATCTGTAAAGTCTTTAAGATATTCCCGACTTAGATATTGAGTAATAGTAGGAGAAAATCATTGATTTGGAGAGAATATATATTCCAAAGACATCTGCATAAATAATTTGAAAACAAACTATTTGTAAACAAATTTAACAATTCTAAACAAACAGCGAAATAATATTTATATAAATTCAAAAATACATGAACACCAGAAAAAAATACAAATTCAAAAACCTCCGTGCACGGATGTTTGCGAACCTCCGTGCATGGAGGGCATGGAACCTCCGTGCACTGGGGTTCTCCCCCCCCCCCCCCCCCCCCCCCAAACTTTAAAATTTCACTTGTATAAATATGAAAGTAAATATCCAAATACTTACATTTTGTTATGGATGGTGCTTGCTGAAATATGATTGACTTTGATTTTAGGTAGAGAATGAAGATTTTGGGATATAAAAGGAATGATATAGAAAATGATAAGATATAAATGATACGTGTGGTAGTAAAAGGTCTTCTACACAAAAAAATATTCTTTTTTCATTATTTATTATACATATACATATTTCTATATTATTTAAATTAAATGAATTGGTCTATAGCATCATTTCTTTTTCGACAAATAAATATAAATTGTAAATATTTCTTCCAATATTATTTAAACTAAATCTTATCTTCATTCATTAAAACAATTCAAAACTATTTCTATATTATAAGTACAACTTCACTTCTCCATGCTATATATTAAATGTCTGGCGTAGTCCTCATATGTTTGCTTATTCCAAACTGTCACATTTTCAAATTTTAATAAAATAAAATAATAAGAACTAATAAAATTATTTTATATTCCATTATAGTCATATCTTTGTACTATAAATGAAATTTGAAAGTAATCTATATATCTTATGCTAGTGATTATACAGTAACATATGACTATTTAGATAATAAGGTATGACTGTTGATGAGATTTTACAATATAAATATTTTATTTGTTTTAACCATAAAAAAAAGTTTCATATTCAGTCTTTCTTTTTTTTAGTTTATTTATGCCATCTATGTTTCATTTTTTTACAATTGACACATGAAAACATAAATACTTTAACAACGTCCTTCCAACATCATATATCCAACATTAAAATATTTATTAAGCCACTATGGCTTAATTTTTTTTTTAAAATAGGCTAACACAAAGTTTCAGCTTCACATCTGTAATTGCAAAAACACAAATTATCGTTACCATTTAGAGCTTCCATACTTTAAGAAATTCTAACTTCTACTTATACTGTCTTCTTCTTCTTCTTCCTACATATCAATAATTGCTATATCCTCATAAATTCATTTCACAAATTTCAGCTTCAGAAACCAATTGGTCAGCAAAAGTGATCGTCGCAGGAAAACAATCCCCAAAGACTGCTCGAAATTCCAATAGCCGTAATTAAAATCTTACTCTCATGGATTTAGAGGTACAAATATAACTTTCGTTTCAATAAATTTTTACCAATCATTATACCTGTATACTTTCAAAATGCTCTCATCTTTTTCTTTTTTTGAACAGGGAAACAAAATCATAGCAACAATGTATGATGCCAATATCACTGCACTAAACGATCAGTTCGAACTTCGAAAAACATACATTGTGTCAAATGCAACAATTAAAGATTTCAAAAGTGAATTTCGGAGTTCTCTTGGACAAAAAATGTAGAATGTAATAGGAAGAACAAATGTTGAAGAATTAAATAAAGACAATTTGAATCTCCTATTCTCAAAATCTGAACTTACTGCATTTGATCAACTAGAGAGGCATATTGACAAAAATACAGACATAAGTAAGATTTCTACTGCATTACATTTAAACAAATCATTTCATATAACATTTTATAATTTATTTTTTACGTACAAATTTATTGCATGCAAAATGACATATAAAATATTTCATAATTAATTTTTACGTTCAAAGTTATTGCATGCAAAATGACATATAAAACAATTTACGTAACCTTGTACACGTGATGGGTGTCGCTATATGTGTTCGACAGAAACGTCTAATTCAAACTAACTTTGGTACAAAAGTTTATCTACAAGATGTAGTCTTGATAGATAAAGAATTCAAAACTGTTATACTAATATTATGGGATACCTTTGTCGAAAGAGAATGCACTTCGATAATTGAACATCTTCCAGATAGACCCGTGATATGGGCTACAAATTTCAAAGTTTCTTCGTTCAACGGTAAGTTTCTCTTACAAATACAGTTTCATCTATAATATTATTTTTTTTTCATGTAAGATATTCTTAATTTCTTTTGTACAGGCTTGACACTTTCGACCAAAGTAAATAGCAGTTTTTTCATTAATGCACAACTACATGTTGTTGCGGAGTACAAAGAATGGTAATACAACGTACCTAATACACATATTGCTTATTTACATACATTTAATACAAAAAAACAAAAGTTCTATTTTATAACTAAATATATCGTTATTTCTTGTAGGGTGGAAGCTAATAAAGAAGCGCTTGACAAACTGACGGAAAATAAACCTTTTATTGTTGTCAGCCCACCCAAACTTTCTCCTCCTATTGATAATGAATTGACACCGATTGAGGATTTATTAAGGGTGTATCTAACGGTACTTCTATACTAATATAAACTGAATATAATTAATAGAAACACATTATCTTTAATTTCACAATAAATATTATAGTAACATCACGTATTTTTCTCAATCGTATCATTTTATGTAATTACATGAGACATCTCCTTTAACAGAAGAAATTCTACTGGGTGAATGCACACTAAAAAATGGCTTCAAAAGACAAAATTTTAGTATATATCTTGTAATAACTGCAAGAAAACTTCCAACGCGAAATTTGGAGAAATTCATAAATGTCGATTCTGCAAGTACGAACACTCAAAAGCTATCCCAAGGTTATTTCTTCTATTAAATATAAGTTCAAAAATTTATTAATTATTATTTCAGGAACAAGGTACATAATATATGGCTAAAAAAAGCACATTCTTTAGGGTAAATGCTTTTGTACAACTTGAAGACAAGTCCGGTTCGTCAGTTGCAACTATCATAGGAGATGCAGCAGAAGTGTTACTAGAAAATAGTGCTAATGACTTAATGAACCATCTTCAGAAGGTAAAACATCATGTTCAACATCCTTCGAAAATGCTTTCTTTCTTAATAACAAACATGTCACTCTATTGAAATATATTTCGTCGACCACAGGAAAGTATTAAAGAACTGAATGACGTTGTCAAATTGGAAAGTGATATAGAGCTACTCTTTTACCTCAAGGCAACAGAAAAGCGTCACGACCCACCTGAGTGCTGCTTTGAAATCATATTCATGTTCAACTCCTCCACGGTAAATCAAGTTGATTCCTCAATTGTTATAGAAGATGCAAACAAGCAAATTGAAATGGAAAAAAATTCCAACAACAAAGATGTAAAAGGCAAGAACAAGGTGTCCGGACGACCCGATGACATTTTCACAGCTACTGAAGAAATCAATCTACCGCATGCAAAAAGGTCTCACTTCCAACCATCAAATGTACCTATTAAAGCAGAGTCAAAACCCAAAAAAAGGACTCACACAGGCTCCAAAATCGATGACCGAACCATTGAGATCACCTGAAAAGAAAAACATGAATGAATAACATCTATGATACTTTTGCGACAACTTTTGTGACAGTAGACAGTAATCAATGTTCTATTTTATATTTCTGGAAAAAGTAACATGATCTACCTATATCTTTGTCTGTGTACAAGACTTCAAATTCCACCGAATAGCAATAAATTAATACTCTTGAAATTCAAAGTTTGTTGTACGCGTCTTACTTTCCTTTTTCTCCTTTCCATTGCAAAAACAGTGAAATATTACTATATAATCATTCCATTTCAAAATTAATATCATAGCTTACATCCAATGATTCTGTTTTTAACTAATGAATTCACTTTTTTTTAAACTGTAAACTGATATCAACATTAAAAACTAAACAATTTTCAACATTAAAAATGCTAACATAACATTCAACAGAATCCTGCCCGTGCAATAGACTAGTATTAGTAAAATAGACATAGATATAGTAACAAAATTAGAATTGAATTGCATAATTTATGCAAGTTTCATACAAGTCCATTTTTTGAGGACTCGAAAAATTACTTAGAATTAAATTGCATGATCAACGATTGAAACTTCACTTATTCTAAAAATAAGTATTTTTCAGATATAAGTAGAAAAAGTAATATATCTAGATATGTTTACACACACACACTTACTTAAAATAAATTTAAATTTAACAATCACGTCGAAATTCAAAATATCACGAGCATGAATTTCTCACAAAAATTTGAATGCCGTCCACATAATGCCTCAATGAATGAGACGATTTATTATTGTTGACAATAACACTACTTTTATGAAAATGCTAAATGCGACTTGTAAACTTCTGAATGTTTGGTATGCATTTTTACTCGAATAATATATAAAATTAATAAATAGAATTAAAGAACTTAGAATATTGTTTATCCTCCTATTGCACAATGTTCTTTAATACAATTAGGTAATGATCAACTCTATAAGTGTCATTATCGAATAGTCATCCTATCCCATTGGCGCAAGCAACATTTGCAAGAAAAATAAATATATTTAAAACCTGTTTTACGGAAGGATTAATTTATGGGTAAATTGTATTCCAAAGATATTGGTGATTGTGGCCAAATTTTGTTCTAATTTTGGGTTAAGTTATTCTTTGCATGTAGTCTGATTGTAACCTGATTTTGTTTGATTGAACTCTTTGGTCACAAAAGCATTTATAGGTCATAAAAACTAATATAATCGTTGTAGACACACGTGGGCAACATATTATATGAAAAAATCATGGTTGTAGAACACATTACTTGAACATTTTGAAGAGCAACATATATGACATGTCACAAAATTTAACAAGTCACAATGTCCAAAATACAAGTCATGGAAAGCATCTACATGTCACAAAATTAAGAAATGATTTATTTTCACATTCTATAAACTTACAAATTTACAGATTCATGGAAACATGCAGTGCATTCAGTCACTGACCAAACTACTAGAACAATTCACAAAATACAATATGGTCACGTCATAGAGATAAACTTTAGTTCACAAATTGGGTTGCACAAAAAATTACGAAACTGCAAACTGAACCAAACTAGTTGGTTTAACCGTTGGTTTGAGTCCAATGGACCCGCGATATTTTTCCTCTCAAATTGAACCAAACCATTTCAAACTGGTTTGGTTTAGGTTTCGATTATCAAAAATCGCACAAAATTGAACCGAACCATTTTTATTTTTATTTTTTAATTATAAAACTAATTTCATTAAATAATAAATATTACAATTTTCAAGGGAAAAACCAATTTAGTGATTTACAATTTTCTTGGATTTGGATGGGACTCGAGGCAGAATCGGAATCGATGGAGTAACAAGAGGATGGAAATGGAATACTCCTACGGGCATTTTGCTTATTTAGTACCTACTCCACTAGAGGAACCATCACATCCTCATCATAGAGTGGCAGCTTTTGATTAGTAAATCCATTGATTGGTTCATAATTTTCTTAATTGAAGAAGCAAGAATGAATTTTCTTTTATTTGAAGCATTACGTTTTGAATTTCTTTATTTCATTTTCACGTGTTTTGCATTCAGAAAAAGAAGAGTGGAAGGCTTTAACGATCAATCATTATTGGTTAGGGTGGGGTTCTTTGGTTCCTTTATTTGCATATACTGTTTCTTTATGCATTTGGTCATGAATATGGGGAAATAGTAGAAGAAAGATTGTATGTTGCAGGTTAACTTTCAGTAGTTATAATCTGTTGAAAAATTATGCATTCAAAGCAAAGTAGAGCTTTATTTATTTTCTTTACTATCACGTCGTCTCACGATTGTCACAATCTAATTCGAACACTTTATCTTAGTGAGCACTAAATATGGTGTAGGCAGCAAATAGAACAGGAATAAAAATGCGTTCAACGATTCAATGTTTCACATAAGCAACAAATGAAGAACAAGAATTGCATAAAAATATAGTTTGGGGCACATTATCACTCATGCAAAAAAATGGCCTAGCTTGTGCACCCCTTTTCTAAAACTTAGGGAGTGCTACTACATCTATATTGTTGCTTGCAAAAGTTTGAGGAGAGAAAGCTATTGAGATGTTGCTAGCTATTACTTTATTGTCTTTTTGTTTGTATTTCGAATTTCAGACAAATATGAATGTAATTTAATATTTAACATTATTAGTTATTGTTTAAACTTATATATTAACTTATTTTAAATATATTATTATAATGTCGACAAACAAACTGCAAAATAAAACAGAACAAAACCACAAATAAAGGTTTCGTTTGATTTGAAAAAATTTCAAACTACATGAAATGGTTTGATTTGAATATATGATACAAACTGTCCAAATTGAACCACGTTCACCCCTATTCACATATGCTAATTAGCCAAAATATCAGCTCCAATTTTGCATGATAGATAGTGCATTCAGTCAAATAACATAGTTACACACCATGAACAATCACATACTCATTACTAGATATCATATACTCACAAATAAGGTCACATTATCCAATATGAAATTCAATATATCACATTTATAGTCTACAATAATGAATAGGGCATATTCGGTAGTGATTATAAAAAATGATTTTTTGACTGTTAAAGAAAAAAGCGAGTCCCACCAACGAGTGAAGAAGTAAAAAATGACGGTTTGAATAATGAAATAATTGTAAAAAAATTAATTTTTTGGAGTGAAAATTTGCTACAAACGGGAGCTTAATGTAATACTATGAGATGTACATGCTACGAAACCAACCTGTGCAAGCCTAACCAATACAATGAATCATATTTATAGACGTTAATATCGCAATTGTAATTATAGTAAGGGGTAAAGTAAAAATCAATTGAGTTTATATATCCATACGAAATCAGATAATCGAAATCAATATTTAGATGAGCAATTTTTCTATTGTCTGCATCTAAGAAGCCAAAACTTGGAAATAATACACAATACTTCAATCGATAATTCCATGAACAAAATCAGAACTTTGTAGATTATAACTACTGTAAATATGTAGAATTGATGGGCATCGAAATATAATGTAAGCTCTAAGATTGTATAACTAGTAAAATTCGTGTTTGATAGTTTTTGATAAACCAGTTAGCAACACATTGTAAAAGGTTGAATCCCAACTTGGAGAGTCCCTACCGCCCCATTAATGGAATATCGTGAGAGAGGTAAATAGCGGGATATACCCCTAACAGGTCAGGGAACAAGAGCTTGCCCGTACACTGGTGCCCACAAAAAATTCAATTTTATTTCTCAGGAATCGAACCCTTATACTGCGGCTGCCGACAAAACTGGGATTACCTCACTCATATCCTTTGCACCACTGGAATATGCCCCGGGGGCAATCAGCAACACATTGTAACTAGTATTTGTTGTTGTGTTTTTGAAAATTTTATGTAATATTAGTATATATAGGCAAAAGTAGTGAAAATCGTTAATATTCATAAACTTATTAAGTAAAAAAAATACTTTGATACAAAATAATTTCGCAACTCAATTTTTTACTGTAATTATTGAAATATGGAAACTCAATTATTAGAGTTCATAAATGAAATAAAGATGCTTTTGAGGGCACTCGAAATTGATTATGTGACACAACACTCTAATGTAACAATGAAAATATGAGAAACTAAATTATCCTAGTTTGTAAATGTACTAAAAATATTTGAAATCATGGGCATTTTCTTAAAATATTTGTTGTTGTACGTTGATCGATCGTTCGTATTTCATCAACTGTGGTGAGTCTTTAGTGGAGGATTTTATCATTATCGTTAGTTAAAAAAATAAAATTTAATTAAAAAATGCTTTTATCCTCATCTTAAAATAAATAGAAAAGAAAAAGAAGTTGGAAAAGATATGATCCCCGGCCTATAGTGATTGTTGCAATTTGATCCATAATGTATGTTTGTTGGCAGAATAATCGTTAAACGATAGCGGGCAAGTATATACATATAAACACACACATATGTCTCCCTCATTGAGACTTTTATTAGTATAATATAAATAATAAATAGACATAGATTAAGTAACAATTAGTATTGAATTGCATAATCTATGCAAGTTTCATACAAGTGGATGTTTCGAGGGCTCGAAAAATTACTTAGAATTAAATTGCATGATCAACAATTGTAACTTTGCATTTATTCTAAAAATAAGTATTTTTCATTTATAAGTAGAAAAAGTAATATATCTAGATATGTTCAGAGATAAAAATATACTTAAGATAAATTTAAATTTGACAATCACGTCAAAATTCAAAATATCACGAGTATGAATTTCTCACAAAAATCTGAATGCCGTCCGCACAATGCCTCAATGAATGAGACGATTTATTATTGTTGACAATAACGCTACTTTTATGAAAATGCTAAATGAGACTTGTAAACTTCTAAACGTTTGTTATGCTTTTTTACTTGAATAATATATAAAATTAATAAATAGAATTAAAGAACTTAGAATATTGTTTATCCTCCTATTGCACAATGTTCTTTAATACAATTAGGTAATGATCAACTCTATAAGTGTCATTATCGAATAGTCATCCTATCCCATTGGCGCAAGCAACATTTGCAAGAAAAATAAATATACACATTCGGGAAGCTTTAAATTTTTTGTCAACCACAAATCTCAAATCCTTTTATGGTACGATGAAACCAAACTTTGCCATTGTCAATAAAGGAAGCCCTAAAATGAGAATGAGATTAATTAAATTGAGCAATATAATTAGTCAATCTTAGTCTTCTTAATTTCCATATGGAACTATAATTCTTTTTCAATAATTCAAGGCTTCAACTTTATGTAAGATTTGTAAGTTCCTGCATTATTTGCAATTGCATCGTATAATTATAATCTAAGAATTGATTGCATATTATAATAGTAATAATGTAAGAACATGAATGTTAATGCTACAATATGTTACATAGCATTTGAACTATTTTTTTTTTTTAACAAAGTTGATTATTTAAAAATTAAAATAGAAATTTTAAGAATCAATAACATCTAAGAATTTGAAAAGTTGAACCGAACAATTATCGTATTCATTCATTGGTATTCGCAAGTGAACATATATTAAACCCTAACTGGAAAATGGTTCGATTTGATTCACATTAATGGACTGCGTCTCAATTAAACCGATCAACCATACCACATGTTTTCTAAGAAATCGAACCGATTCAACGAATCAATATTCTTCAAGGTAAAAATTTGATGCTAGAGGTGACAAGGAGACACGAACTTGAGTCACTCAAGGTGACAAGTATGAAACAAAAAAAAAGGATAAACTGCATTATTTGTAAAGTTCAAATTGTGCCCTTGACATTTCTTATATTAAAAAATGTGGTGTAACAAATTATTCTTATTTTTTTTACTTATGACAGCTTCATTTTCACTAAGCATGGATCAATGACCTGCTAACTCGACATTTTGATTGAGTGAGTGACCGCTCCAGATCTGACTACACAAGCAAGCCACTATCTAACGAAATATGTCAAGAGTAAAATTCCTTGCTTACAATAATCACAAATATATATATATATAGCCGGGTAGTACAATATCTATACAATTAACATGGTTTAACTAAACTTCACTGTTTATCGATAGTGAGGCGTTAGATCAATTTGAAAAATATTGTGAAACCTACTGAATTGTCATGTACATAACATTTCCTGTAAATAGTAGGTATACTTTGTTCAACGTTTGTCGGAGAATCCAAAAAAATAAAATAAAATAAAATAAATGAGGGGAAAAGGATAGATAGAGTTGGAGAAAAATTTTATTCGGCTTAATTGTTAAACTGATTCCATTAATTAGGTCAACTACTTCTACATATTTTTCTCTGTGTATTTTGTTTAGTTATGTACTACAGATTAGTTAGGCATCACTTTCTAAATAAGATGTTCTTATATGCTTAAAAATAAGTTTTAAGAGATTCATTATTTTATCTTATGTTCTTAAATTATTTAAATCATATTTGAATTTATTGATCATTAACAAACACGAGATTATGTTACATAAAAGATAAGGAAAAGTTAATAAATATTTCTCGAAAAAGACAAAATGAAAAGTCAAAATAAAGAACATATGTAGAGTGTATAAACATTTTTAATATTCAAATTTAAAGACGATCTCAATGATGCATAAGAAAATTTTACAAATATAAAATCTCTTAAAAATGCTCACAAATATTTACGGGTCAAACTAATTGGTTGGCCATAAAACTGAGAACTTTTTTGAGTTCGTTAAGAATTTGTATTGCTTAGATTAGGCACAGTTGAGAATTATGGCCCCTGTTTGATCTGACTAAAAAATAATTTTTAGTAATTTTTGATAAATGTATGATTGAAAAATTAATGAAAGTTATATATCCCGTAAAATGTATGGTTAAAAATAAATTTAGGAATTGAGTTTTAAACAGTTTTGCCGATCGTGAGCTTAATTTAGAGATGGTTTATTAGACAACATAGATACAAGATTTGATTATTAGTGCACATTTAGTGGGTGATGTGACAATAATTGGTACATTGACATCGTACCACTAGAAAATTCATTTAGACTGGATTAAATGGTCACAATTTCATCCATTAATTTTAACGTTTTAAAATTACATTAAGTTGGATTCAATGTTGTCAAATTAAGAGAAGAAGTAATGTTTTATTGTGAGCCCGTTTGGTACCCATTTTTTTCAAAATGCATTTTTCTCTCTCTTCTTTTCAACCACACATTCTTTATTAAAATAATATTACACGTAAATAAAAAACTTTTCCTTATTTTTCAACCACACATTTCCCATTAATTTACTATTCAAAAATACATTTTTACATAAAAATATCTCCCAAACGCCCTCTGTAATTTAAATGGGTAATCTTGATAATCGTGCAACTTATTGACTTTGGGTTCCACTAATTAACATCATGAAACTCTTAAATCGAACTTTGTAAAGTACCATAAAGAATGATAATCCTACTTTTTTAGTGCAAAAGTAATTATAGTTAATGGTGATTAATTTTGTTAATATGTCATAAAATTAGAATAGGTCTAAGGTCTAAGCATAACTTTTTACATTAAAAACGTGACTTCAGACTATAGTATTGTCAAAAGTTTAACAGTTCATATTTGAAGTTTCAAAATTGCACGGATGTGATACTTTCCAGATGGTAATTATTACTATCATTACTTCAAAATTATCCTAAGGACGCTAAACATGGATACTTACAAGATCACTTTATTAATATTTTGCTCGTGTTTAGTAACAAAAAGCATGATTTTATTAATTTTGTATCTTAATGTGTACGCAACAATTTTATAGTCTAACGATATCTTATTGTTTTCAGCATTTCAATGAGAGTCGCTCTTTTAATTTCGTTGGACGTGTTGTCTCGATTCATAATATAATGAGAATTAGAAAATTCAAAATTCGACTATTCATCATGACCTGTAGTCAGTGCAAGTCAAATAAGAGCGAACAATTATTTTTATTTTGAAGTTCACCGACGAAATAGAATAGATTAAGTTTCAATTTGATTGTGAGACGCGCGTCGCTCTTTGTAGAAGATTTTGCAAACAATTCATGATAGAAAATATACATCACATTTGAAAAGAACAATTAAATAAGATTAATAGAAAGGAGCATTGTTTTGTATATTAGCATTACTCATTTGTTGAGTCTTTCTTTTGGAAGAGATTAGATTCTTTTGGTGAGGTGGTACAACGTTTAAAAATAATTAGTATACAATGAATCAAGAGAAGTGTATCTATCTTAGTCAAAATTTACACGAGTGTGGAGGAAAATAAATCGCGTGACAAATCTATCTTTAAAAATAAATAAATAAAAAATAAAAATCACACTTAAATCTCTATTATACATTAGAATAATTTCACTTTTTTGACGTTTGTGTTTCTAATTTTCAATTTCCCTAGTGAAATTATAACAAAGGTTAGACCGTTAGATTTATTATAGATGATCAAGAATATTCCTAAAAAGGAACAATTATACCCACAATTTATTTAAGTGGAAATTACATAGAAACATAGTTTTTAAAAATCTCATTTCATGAATCATATGCTAAGTTTACTATTTTAAAAATCAAAATTTTTTAAATAATATAATATCATTAGATAAATATATTATTAAATTAAATTAATTTATAAACCAACCCTACCTCCCTCAACCCCACCTCATTTCCCCAAAACCATTCTCTATCTCGTTTCTCACTCTCACCTGAAAACAACCACCAGAACATAGTTGGAAACCAACCGTCGCTCCATCAGCCACTCGCCTAAAAACAATCACTCGTAGGATCGCCATACACAATGTAGCCGTGCGCTAGACTACTTTGGTGGCTCCATCAGCCACACGCGCGACGCCACTACTTCAAATCCGTCAGACTGCTTGTCAAAAAATGGAATATAAAGCCCCAATCAAACAAACCCTAGATGAGGAAACCAAAATAAATGAGTCGATAGTAGTGGAGGAAGATTGGTGGTTTTCCTGGTTTTTATTTGTTTTCCTGGTTTGAAGAAAAGTGGTGGCTTTTCTCGTTGTTTAGGAAGAGCTGCTGCGAAGCGAAGATGGTGTTGTCTAGCGTTGGAGAGTGGCATCAGTCGAAGTCGTTGCGTAACAACAGTTGGCGTCGTCTGCTGTAGCGACAATTGTTGGTGTTGGTGTTGGTGTTGGTGTTGTTGGTGTTGTGATGGTGGTCAGGTGCTACTCTGATGTTGTGGGTGTGCTAGTGGTGCGATAGTTGGATGAGAGGTGATGGTGTTGTACGCGGTGGTGGTGATGTGATGCGCTGGTGGAGGTGTGCAATGGCGGTGGTACGGAACGAAAGTGTTGTGGGTGTGGCAGTGATGTCCTAATGTGATGTTGTGGGTGCGGTGGTAGTGTAGTGGTGGTGCGTGGGTGAGATGTGGTGGCGATGGTGGTGTGGTTGTTCTGGCGACGGCGATTTTGGTGGTTTTGTAACTGATGACCGTGGTGAGGTGGTAGTCACAAATGATCTGATTGACTGCGACCATTAAATTGGTTAATACGTAACCAATAAAAATGATAAATTGTGACTAATTTTGTTAATTTGTAATATGTGATCTAAAAATTGTGACTGTGACTCACAATTGATTAAGTTATAATCGAAAAACTAATCGTGACAAATTAATCTAATAATGTGTAATGAATAAATAAGTCGTGACCAACAAAAATTTTGATTCTATGATCGATGAATAATCAATGACATATAAAATTTTTGATTTGTAACCGAAAAATAATTTGTGATCTGTAAAATTTTTGATTTGTGATCGACAAATAAGGTATGATCAATAATTTGATAAGTTGTCACTAAAATTTAATTTGTGACCAAATTATATAGGTTTGTGACATCAATATATTTAATTAGTAAAATATATGTTTAAGAAATTATTTATAAATAAAATTTTAAAATATCCGATTTTCAAAATTTGAAACTTTGTTTCTTAGATTTGAAATGTACCATACTTAATCTCTTATTTATGAATTTTTCCCTTTATTTAACTAATAGGTATAATTTTTCCATTATAGAAACAAAGTTTTAGCCATGGGCTCAGAAAAAAGAAGTTTCGCATCATGCATTCATCTAGAAGACTAGAACTGTCAGTTTATTACAAGGTATTTAATTTTGGCTTTGGTTGCTAAGAAAATGACTCGTGGAGGAAAAATATTAGTTGACAAAGTGACACGTAGACTGAAAGAATATGATTATAAGCATGCAAACGCCAAGATTTGAATGAAATAAGGTTTCGTGTACCATCAAAAATGTCGATCCTAATCTGAAAAGATTGTTCTTCTACAATCCTTTACCCACAAACAAGAAACTTCTAAATTTGTTACATGACATTTTTACCATTAAGAATCTTTTTAGTTTTTAGAGAGCACATTAATGTATATTCATGGAATTTTTGCTCATAGAAATTAGAATGAGACACTAAGTTACCTCTTATTTTATCTTCAGAGATCAACCTAAAAGTACTTTCTCATAAGTTTTTTTAATTTTACTTTCGTTATTTTACATATATCGAACATTGCTTAATGGTGTTAGTCATGTAGTTTAACAGTGAACCAAGGACCCATAGATAATAGAATCATGCTACATTGACAAATATTGTGCTTACTTTCTTGACAACATGTCATATAACATTTTATCATTGAACCGATTAAAAAACAGTCAATTTTGCACTCATTTATCTACTATCAACACTGCATTTATCAAATAGGTGAGCAAAATCATCTTACAAAATGGCCTAAGTCTAAATAATATTATCCTTACTCTTAACCTTTTTTTGTGCAATTTGTACATTTATGGAGAAAACCTTGACAGACATTGGATGTGCTCTTTTAACAAGTTTCTTGTAATGCCGCAATATTATTTTGAGCGGAAGAGTGAGATAATTTGTAATGGGCTCGTGAAGTTAAAGTTCTTTGAGGAAATTACACCCACACCTATTTTTTATTTTTCGAACTTAATAATCAGAGTTTAATTTTATAATTTCACGAATCAGGTTATAATTAAAATATTTATTATTAATTATATAATATAATATTACTAAATTAATAACTTAATTTGTCATTCAAACATATCATTAAACCTCCTTCTTCATCCACTTTTTGAGAGAGAGAGAGAGAGAGAGGCCATACTTGAATAGCTTCTTCCACGTTCGTTGAGGGAGATTAGAAATTGAAGGACATCGTCACTGGTGAAACATCTCTATATAAGTTATCAGTTCATAATTCTACCATATACATATATGGTAGTTTCTTTGAACCCTAAATCCTTATAAACCCACATCAAGATGGTTTTATCAAGGAGTGTTGATCATTCGAAGAAAGAAGATAGGGCTAGTAAAGGGCGTAATATTAATAATAGAAAAAGAACCAAATCCAATAAAGAAACTCGATCAAAAAACGCGATACGTCGGGGTCCAATGTAAAATCGAATTCCAAGAAGGTAAATCAATTCGGTGTCCATTCTTTTATTTAAAACCTGTTTTATGGAAGGATTAATTTATGGGTAAATTGTATTCCAAAGATATTGGTGATTGTGGCCAAATTTTGTTCTAATTTTGGGTTAAGTTATTCTTTGCACGTAGTCTGATTGTAACCTGATTTTGTTTGATTAAATCTTTGGTCGCAAAAGCATTTATAGGTCATAAAAACTAATATAAACGTTGTAGACACAAATGCGTAACATATTACATGAAAAATTCATGGTAGTAGAACACATTACTTGAACATTTTGAAGAACAACATATATGAGAGGTCACAAAATTTAACAAGTCACAATATCCAAAATACAAGTCATGGAAAGCATCTACATGTCACAAAATCAAGAAATGATTTACATATTCATGGAAACATGCAGTGCATTCAGTCACAGACCAAACTACTAGAACAATTCACAAAATACAATATGGGTCACGTCATAGAAATAAACTTTAGTTCACAAATTCATATGTAGGGTTGCACAAAAAATCACAAAACCACAAACTGAACCAAACTAGTTAGTTTAACCGTTGGTTTGAGTCCAGTGGGCCCGCAGTATTTTTCCCCTCAAATCGAACTATACCATTTTGAAATGGTTTGGTTTAAGGTTCGATTTTCAAAAATAGCACAAAATTGAACCAAACCATTTTTTTTATTTTTTAATTACAAAACTAATTTCATTAAATAATAAATATTACAGTTTTCAAGGGAAAAACCAATTTAGTGATATACAATTTTCTTGGATCTGGATGGGACTCGGGGCAGAATCGAAAGCGATGGAATAAGAAGAGGATGGAAATGGAATACTCCTACGGACATTTTGCTTGTTTGGTACCTACTCCACTAGAGGAACCATCACATCCTCATCATAGAGTGGCGGCTTTTGATTAGTAAATCCATTGATTGGCTCATAATTTTCTTAATTGAAGAAGCAAGGATGAATTTTCTTTTATTTGAAGCATTACTGTATTATATTTGAATTTCTTTATTTTATTCACATGTTTTGCATTCAGAAAAAGAAGGGTGGAAGGCTCCAATGATCAATCATTATTGGTTATGGTGGGGTTCTTTGATTCCTTTATTTTCATATCAATCTTTATGCATTTGGTGATGAATATGGGGAAATAGTAGAAGAAAGATTATGTTGCAGGTTAACTTTCAGTAGTTATAATCTGTTGAAAAATTATGCATTCAAAGCAAAGTAGAGCTTTATTTATTTTCTTTACTATCACATCGTCTCACGATTGTCACAATCTAATTCGAACACTTTATCTTAGTGAGCACTAAATATGGTGTAGGCAGCAAATAGAACAAGAATAAAAATGTGTTCAACGATTTAATGTTTCACATAAGCAACAAATGAAGAACAAGAATTGCATAAAAATATAGTTTGGGGCACATTATCACTCGTGCAAAAAAATGGCCTAGCTTGTGCACCCCTTTTCTAAAACTTAGGGAGTGCTACTACATCTATATTGTTGCTTGCAAAAATTTGAGGAGAGAAAGCTATTGATATTACTAGATGCTAAATTGCTATTACTTTTTTGTCTTTTTGTTTGTATTCCGAATTTCAGACAAATATGAATGTAATTTAATATTTAACATTATTAGTTATCGTTTGAACTTATATATTAACTTATTTTAAATATATTATTATAATTTCGACAAACAAACTGTGAACTAAAACAAAACAAAACCACAAATAAAGGTTTGGTTTGGTTTGAAAAAATTCCAAACTGTATAAAATGGTTTGATTTGAAAATATGATACAAACTGTCCAAATTGAACGACGTTCACACCTATTCACATACGCTAATTAGCCAAAATATCAGCTCCAATTTTGCATGGTAGATAGTTCATTCAGTCAGATAACATAGTTACACACCATGAACAATTCACATACTCATTACTAGGTATCATATTCTCACAAATAAGGTCACATTATCCAATATGAAATTCAACATTTATAGTCTACAATAATGAATTAGGGCATGTTCGACAATGATTATGAAAAATGATTTTTTGACCGTTAAAGAGAAAAGTGGATCTCACCAGCGAGTGAAGAAGTAAAAAACGACGGCTGGAATAATGAAATAACGGTCAAAAAATTAATTTTTTGAGTGAAAAATTCCTACCAAACAGGGGCTTAATGTAATACTATGATATGTACATGCCACGAAACCAACCTGTGCAAGCCTGACCAATACAATGAATTACATTTATAGACGTTAATATTGCAATTATAATTACAGTTAAGGCCAAAGTAAAAATCAATTGAGTTTATATATCCATACGAAATCAGATAATCGAAATCAACGTTTAGAAGAGCAATTTTTCTATTGTCTACATCTAAGAAGCCAAAATTTGGAAATAATACACAATACTTCAACTGATAATTCCATGAACAAAATCAGAACTTTGTAGATTATAACTACTGTTAATATGTAGAATTGAGGGGCATCGAAATATAATGTAGGTTCACTAAATTGTAACTCCAAACAAGAAAATTAGCATATAGAGACGAAGATTGTGATGGAATTTTGACCAGATGAAATTATTATTCTGAAAAATTCATCTAGTTCGAGTTGAGATCCTTTCATTTAGGAAATGATAAAGATTTAAACCAAATTAATAAATTATCCATTTCAGTTTTTTTTTAATTAAGTTAAAATAAACATAATATAAATAGAATGAATATATTATTAAAAAATCGTCACAATTTATTTATGACCTGATTTTTGAAACAAATCCTCAAGTTTGTCAATAATGAAAGTGCATTCTTAAAGTATGGTATATATGAATTTTTCCCCAGTTCTTTTGTATTAGGCTGAGTTTAATTTCTATTTTGGGCTTTGGCTTCTATGTTACAAAATTCTAAGGTTAGGCCCAGTTTCTTTTAAGATATGTTCGGAGCCCAACTTCACAGAATTGGAAAGATTTTGGGCTTTTCTTCAAGCATGCTCCATTCAGGAGAATTTATGGAATTGTTGTCAAGTCAATAATGGTTTCTCTGTGTTTGATGAGCCGTACTATATGTACAATCGGGATTGACAACCACACACATGGAAATAAGGCCTACGATTTTATGGGCCGTGATATATGTACAATTGGGATTGACAATCACATACATGGGAATAAGGCCTATAATTTTATTCATCGTAGGCTTCATTCTCATGTGCGTGATTGTCAACCGAGTTATCAATCGGGTTTGACAACTACACACATGGAAATGAGGCCTACGATTTTATGGGCAGTGATATATATACAATCGAAATTGACAACCACACACATAGGAATGAGGCCTATAATTTTATTCATCATAGGCCTCATTATCATGTGTGTGGTTGTCAATCGAGTTATCAATCCCGGTTGTACAGCTAGCAAAATTCGTGTTTGATAGTTTTTGATAAACCAGTTAGAACACATTGTAACTAGTATTTGTTGTTGTGTTTTTGAAAATTTTATGTAATATTAGTATATATAAGCGAAAGTAGTGAAAAATCATTAATATTCATAAACTTATTAAGTATATATATATATATACTTTGATATAAAATAATTTCGTAACTCAATTTTTTCCCGCAATTATTAAAATATGGAAACTCAATTATTAGAGTTCATAAATGAAATAAAGATGCTTTTGAGGGCACTCGAAATTGATTATTTGACGCAATACTCTAATGTAACAAATAAAATATGAGAAATTAAATTATTCTGGTTTGTAAATGTACTAAAAATATTTGAAATTGTGGGCATTTTCTGAAAATAATAGTTGTTGTACGTTGATCATTCGTATTTCATCAACTGTGGTGAGTCTTTAGTGGAGGATTTTATCATTATCTTTAGTTAATAAATAAAATTTAATTTAAAAAAAAAAAGCTTTTATCCTCATCTTACAATAAATAGAAAACGAAAGGATGTTGGAAAGGATAAAATTCCAGAATTGAGACTTTTATTAGTAAAATAGACGTAGATATAGTAACAAAATTAGTATTGAATTGCATAATTTATGCAAGTTTCATACAAGTGCATTTTTTGAGGGCTCGAAAAATTACTTAGAATTAAATTGCATGATCAACGATTGAAACTTCGCTTATTCTAAAAATAAGTACTTTTCATTTATAAGTAGAAAAAGTAATATATCTAGATATGTTTATAGATAAAAAAAAATACTTAAAATAAATTTAAATTTAACAATCACGTCAAAATTCAAAGTACCACGAGCATGAATTTCTCACAAAAATTTGAATGCCATCCACATAATGCCTCAATGAATGAGACGATTTATTATTGTTGACAATAACACTACTTTTATGAAAATGCTAAATGCGACCTGTAAACTTCTGAACGTTTGTTATGCTTTTTTACTCGAATAATATATGAAATAAATAAATAGACTTAAAGAACTTAGAGTATTGTTTATCCTCCTATTGCACAATGTTCTTTAATACAATTAGGTAATGATCAACTCTATAAGTGTCATTATCGAATAGTCATCCTATCCCATTGGCGAAAGCAACATTTGCAAGAAAAATAAATATACACATTCGGGAAGCTTTAAATTTTTTGTCAACCACAAATCTCAAATCCTTTTATGGTATGATGAAACCAAACTTAGCCATTGTCAATAAAGGAAGCCCTAAAATGAGAATGAGATTAATTAAATTGAGCAATATAATTAGTCAATCTTAGTCTTCTTAATTTCCATATGGAACTATAATTCTTTTTCAATAATTCAAGGCTTCAACTTTATGTAAGATTTGTAAATTACTGCATTATTTGCAATTGCATCGTATAATTATAATCTAAGAAACCGTTGCATATTATAATAGTAATAATGTAAGAACATGAATGTTAATGCACAATATGTTACATAGCATTTGAACTATTTTTCTTAACAAAGTTGATTATTTAAAAATTAAAATAGAATTTTAAGAATCAATAACATCTAAGAATTTGAAAAGTTTAATAGAACAATGATCGTATTCATATATTGGTATTCGCAAGTGAACATATATTAAACCCTAACGGGAAAATGGTTCGATCTGGTTCATATTAATGGACTGCGTCTCAATCAAACCGATCAACCATACCACATGTTTTCAAAGAAATCGAACCGATTCAATGAATCAATATTCTTCAAGGTAAAAATTTGACACCAGAGGTGACAAGGAGACACGAACTTGAGTCACTCAAGGTGACAAGTATGAAACAAAAAAAGGATAAACTGCAATATTTGTAAAGTTCAAATTGTGCCCTTGACATTTCTTATCTTAAAAAATGTGGTGTAACATATTATTCTTATTTTTTTTACTTATGACAGCT
Organism: Olea europaea var. sylvestris; assembly: GCF_002742605.1. Classification (NCBI taxonomy): domain Eukaryota; kingdom Viridiplantae; phylum Streptophyta; class Magnoliopsida; order Lamiales; family Oleaceae; genus Olea; species Olea europaea. The sequence goes on along the minus strand of NW_019238082.1, from coordinate 68,079 downwards.
TCATTTTCACTAAGCATGGATCAATGACCTGCTAAACATTTTGACTGAGGGAGTGACCGCTCCAAATCTGACTACACAAGCAAGCCACTATCTAACGAAATATGTCAAGAGTAAAATTCCTTGCTTACAATAATCACAAATATATATATATATAGCCGGGTCGTACAATATCGATGCAATTAACATGGTTTAACTAAACTTCACTGTTTATCGATAGTGAGGCGTTAGATCAATTTCAAAACTGTTAGTGCTAAATAAACAGGGCCTGTGGATAGGCATGTGACAGGGGCTGAGGCTGTGCCACTTCAGCCCCCTGTCACAGGGCCTGTCTCGAGGCCCTGTAGCCTCTCTCTTTGAAAAATATTGTGAAACCTACTGAATTGTCATGTACATAACATTTCCTGTAAATAGTAGGTATAATTTGTTCAATGTTGTCGGAAAATTCAAAAAAAATAAAGTAAATAAAAAAATAATAGTATGTATGCTTTGTTCAATGTTGTCAGAGAATCCACACACAAAAAATAATAATAATAATAATAATAATAATAATAATAATAATAAAATAAAATTCTGAAAAGGATAGATAGAGTTGGAGAAAATTTTTAATTGGCTTATGGCCTATTTGGGAGCGATTTCTCCCCCCAAAAATTGATTTTTTGACTGTTATTTCATTATTTCAATCGTCATATTTGACTTCTTCTCTCACGAGTATACCCCACTTTTCTCCTAACGGTTAAAAAATTAATTCTCAAAATTACAAACAAGCTCTTAATTGTAAAACTAATTTCATTAATTAGGTCAACTACTTCTACATATTTTTCTCTGTGTATTTTGTTTAGTTATGTACTACAGATTAGTTAGGCATCACTTTCTAAATCAAGATGTTCTTATATGCTTAAAAAAAAGTTTTAAGAGATTTTCTATTTATTTTATATTCTTAAATTATTTAAATCATATTTGAATTTATTGATCATTAGCAAACAAGAGATTATGTTACATAAAAGATAAGGAAAAATTAATAAATATTTTTTGAAAAAGACAAAATGAAAAGTCAAAATAAAGAACATATGTAGAGTGTATAAACATTTTTACTATTCAAATTTAAAGACGATCTCACTCATGCATAAGAAAATTTTACAAATAGACGGTCTTTTAAAGATGCTCTTCACAAATATTTACTGGTCAAACTAATTGGTTGGCCATGAAACTGAGAACTTTTTTGAGTTGGTTAAGAATTTGTATTGCTTAGATTAGGCACGGTTGAGAATTATGGTCCCTGTTTGATCTAACTAAAAAATAATTTTTAATAAATTTTGATAAATTTATGATTGAAAAATTAATGAAAGTTATATATCCCATAAAATGTATTATTAAAAATAAATTTAGAAATTGAGTTTTAAAAAATTTTGTCGATCGTGAGCTTAATCTAGACAACATAGATACAAGATTATGATTATTAGTGCACATTTGGTGGGTGATGTGACAATAATTGGTACATTGACATCGTACCACTAGAAAATTCATCCATTAATTTTAACGTTTTAAAATTACATTAAGTTGGATTCAATGTTGTCAAATTACCCTTTGTTTGAGCCTCATTCTTTTGGAAAAATATATTTTTCAACTGTATTTTAACATTATTTTAACTACACATTCTTCAATAAAATAATATTACAAACAAATTTAAAATTTTTCCTTATTTTTTAACCACATATTTTCCATCAATACATTATTCAAAAATTCATTTTTCTCAAAAAATGGGGTTCAAACAAGGGCATAAGAGAAAAAGTAAAGTTTTATTGTAATTTAAATGGGTAATCTTGATAATCGTGCAACTTATTGACATTGGGTTCCACTAATTAACATCATGAAACTCTTAAATCGAACTCTGAAAAGTACCATAAAGAATGATAATCCTACTTTTTTAGTGCAAAAGTAATTATGGTTAATGGTGATTAATTTTGTTAATGTGTCATAAAATTAGAATTTGTCTAAGGTCTAAGCATAACTTTTTACATTAAAAACGTGACTTCAGACTATAGTATTGTCAAAAGTTTAACAGTTCATATTTGAAGTTTCAAAATTGCACAGATGTGATACTTTCCAGATGGTAATTATTACTATCATTACATCAAAATTATCCTAAGGACACTAAACGTGGATACTTACAAGATCACTTTATTAAGTCAATAAATTTTTTTTGTTCATGTTTAGCATCGAAAAGCATGATTTTATTAATTTTGTATCTTAATGCATACGCAACAATTTTATAGTCTAATAATATCTTATTGTTTTAGCATTTCAATGAGAGTCGCTCTTTTAATTTTGTTGGACGTGTTGTCTTGATTCATAATATAATGAGAATTAGAAAATTCAAAATTCGAATATTCAGCATGACCTGTAGTCAGTGCAAGTCAAATAAGAGTGAACAATTATTTTTATTTTGAAGTTCACCGACGAAATAGGATAGATTAAGTTTCAATTTGATTGTGAGACGCGCGTCGCTCTTTGTCGAAGATTTTGCAAACGATTCATGATAGAAAATATACATCACATTTGAAAAGAACAATTGAATTAAATTAATAGAAAGGAGCATTGTTTTGTATATTAGCATTACTCATTTGTTGACTTGACATAGTTTACTTTTTCTTTTGGAAGAGATTAGATTCTTTTGGTGAGGTGGTACAACGTTTAAAAATAATTAGTATACAATGAATCAAGAGAAGTGTATCTATCTTAATTAAAATTTACACGAGTGTGGAGGAAAATAAACCGCGTGACAATTCTATCTTTAAAAATAAAAAAAAAATAAAAAAAAAAAATCACACTTAAATCTCTAGTATACACTAGAATAATTTCACTTTTTTGACGTTTGTGTTTCTAATTTTCAATTATTTCCCTAGTGAAATTAAAACAAAGGTTAGATCGTTAGATTCATTATAGATGATCAAGAATATTCCTAAAAAGGAACAATTATACCCACAATTTATTTAAGTGGAAATTACATAGAAACATAGTTATTAAAAATCTCATTTCATGAATCATATGCTAAGTTTACTATTTTAAAAATCAAAATTTTTTAAATAATATAATATCATTAGATAAATATATTATTAAATTAAATTAATTTATAAACCAACCCTACCTCCCTCAACCCCACCTCATTTCCCCAAAACCATTCTCTATCTCATTTCTCACTCTCACCTGAAAACAACCACCAGAACATAGTTGGAAACCAACCGTCGCTTCATCAGCCACTCGCCTAAAAACAATCACTCGTAGGATCGCCATACACAATGCAGCCGTGCGCTAGACTACTTTGGTGGCTCCATCAGCCACTCGGGCGACGCCACTCCTTCAAATTCGTCAGACCGCTAGTCAAAAAATGGAATATAAAGCCCCAATCAAACAAACCCTAGATGAGGAAACCAGAATGAATGAGTCGATAATAGTGGAGGAAGATTGGTGGTTTTCCTGGTTTTTTATTCGTTTTCCTGGTTTGAGGAAAAGTGGTGGCTTTTCTCGTTGTTTAGGAAGAGCTACTGCGAAGCGGAGATGGTGTTGTCTAGCGTTGGAGAGTGGCATCTGTCGAAACCGTTGCGTAACAACAGTTGGCATCGTCTGCTATAGCGACAATTGTTGGTGTTGGTGTTGTGGTGGTGGTGGGGTGCTACTATGATGTTGTGGGTGTGGTAGTGATAGTTGGATGAGAGGTGATGGTGCTGTACGTGGTGGTGGTGCTGTGATGCGGTGGTGGAGGTGTGCGATGGCGGTGGTAGGGAACGAAAGATTTGCGGGTGCAGCAGTGATGTCCTAATGTGATGCTATGGGTGCGGTGGTAGTGTAGTGGTGGTGCAATGGTTGGGTGAGTGGTGAGTGGGTGAGATGTGGTGGTGATGGTAGCGTGGTTGTTCTGGCAACGGCGATTTTGGTGGTTTTGTGATTGATGGCAGTGGTGAGGTGGTAGTCACAAATTATTTGGTTGACTGCGACCATTAAATTGGTTAATGTAACCAATAAAAATGATAAATTGTGACTAATTTTGTTAATTTGTAATATATGATCTAAAAATTATGATTGTGACTCACAATTGATTAAGTTATGATCGAAAAACTAATCGTGACAAATTAATCTAATAATTTGTAATGAATAAATGAGTTGTGACCAACAAAAATTTTGATTCTATGATCAATGAATAATCAATGACCTATAAAATTTTTGATTTGTAACCGAAAAATAATTTGTGATCTGTAAAATTTTTGATTTGTGATCGACAAATAAGGTATGATCAATAATTTGATAAGTTGTCACTAAAATTTAATTTGTGACCAAATTATATAGATTTGTGACATCAATATATTTAATTAGTAAAATATATGTTTAAGAAATTATTTATAAATAAAATTTTATAATATCCGATTTTCAAAATTTGAAACTTTATTTTTTTAGATTTGAAATATACCATACTTAATCTCTTATTTATGAATTTTTCCCTTTATTTAACTAATAGGTATAATTTTTCCATTATAGAAACAAAGTTTTAGCCATGGGCTCAGAAAAAGGAGTTTCGCATCATGCATTCATCTAGAAGACTAGAACTGTCAAGTTTATTACAAGGTATTTAATTTTGGCTTTGGTTGGTAAGAAAATGACTCGTGGAGGAAAAATATTAGTTGACAAAGTGACACGTAGACTGAAAGAATATGATTATAAGCATGCAAACACCAAGATTTGAATGAAACAAGGTTTGGTGTACCATCAAAAATGTCGATCCTAATCTGAAAAGATTGTTCTTCTGCAATCCTTTACCCACAAACAAGAAACTTCTAAATTTGTTATATGACATTTTTACCATTAAGAATCTTTTTAGTTTTTAGAGAGCACATTAATGTATATTCATGGAATTTTTGCTCATAGAAATTAGAATGATGGTATTTGTGACACTAAGTTACCTCTTATTTTATCTTCGGAGATCAACCTAAAAGTACTTTCTCATAAGTTTTTTTAATTTTACTTTCGTTATTTTACATATATCGAACATTGCTTAATGGTGTTAGTCATGTAGTTTAACAGTGAACCAAGGACCCATAGATAATAGAATCATGCTACATTGACAAATATTGTGCTTACTTTCTGGACAACATGTCATATAACATTATATCATTGAACTGATTAAAAAACAGTCAGTTTTGCACTCAGTTATCTACTATCAACACTGCATTTATCAAATAGGTGAGCAAAATCATCTTACAAAATGGCCTAAGTCTAAATAATATTATACTTACTCTTAACCTTTTTTTTGTGCAATTTGTATATTTATGGAGAAAACCTTGACAGACATTGGATGTGCTCTTTTAACAAGTTTCTTGTAATGCGGCAATATTATTTTGAGCGGAAGAGTGAGATAATTTGTAATGGGCTCGTGAAGTTAAAGTTCTTTGAGGAAATTACACCCACACCTATTTTTTAATTTTCGAACTTAATAATCAGAGTTTAATTTTATTATTTCACGAATCAGGTTATAATTAAAATATTTATTATTAATTATATAATATAATATTACTAAATTAATAACTTAATTTGTCATTCAAACATATCATTAAACCTCCTTCTTCATCCACTTTTTGAGAGAGAGAGAGAGAGGCCATAATTGTATCGCTTCTTCCACGTTCGTTGAGGGAGATTAGAAATTGAAGGACATCGTCGCTGGTGAAACATCTCTATATAAGTTATCAGTTCATAATTCTACCATATACATATATGGTAGTTTCTTTGAACCCTAAATCCTTATAAACCCACATCAAGATGGTTTTATCAAGGAGTGTTGATCATTCGAAGAAAGAAGACAGGGCTAGTAAAGGGCGTAATATTAATAATAGAAAAACAACAAAATCCAATAAAGAAACTAGATCAAAAAACGCGATACGTCGGGGTCCAATGTAAAATCGAATTCCAAGAAGGTAAATCAATTCGGTGTCCATTCTTTTATTTAAAACCTGTTTTACGGAAGGATTAATTTATGGGTAAATTGTATTCCAAAGATATTGGTGATTGTGGCCAAATTTTGTTCTAATTTTGGGTTAAGTTATTCTTTGCACGTAGTCTGATTGTAACCTGATTTTGTTTGATTAAATCTTTGGTCACAAAAGCATTTATAGGTCATAAAAACTAATATAAACGTTTTAGACACAAGTGGGTAACATATTACATGAAAAATTCATGGTAGTAGAACACATTACTTGAACATTTTGAAGAACAACATATATGACAGGTCACAAAATTTAACAAGTCACAATGTCCAAAATACAAGTCATGGAAAGCATCTACATGTCACAAAATTAAGAAATGATTTATTTTCACATTCTATAAACTTATAAATTTACATATTCATGGAAACATGCAGTGCATTCAGTCACTGACCAAACTACTAGAACAATTCACAAAATACAATATGGGTCACATCATAGAAATAAACTTTAGTTCACAAATTCATATGTAGGACTGAACAAAAAATCACGAAACCGCAAACTAAACCAAACTAGTTAGTTAACCGTTGGTTTGAGTCCAGTGGACCCGTAGTATTTTTCCCCTCAAATCGAACCAAACCATTTTGAAATGGTTTGGTTTAAGTTTCGATTTTCAAAAATAGCACAAAATTGAACCAAACCATTTTTTTTTAATTTTTTAATTACAAAACTAATTTCATTAAATAATAAATTTTACAGTTTTCAAGGGAAAACCCAATTTAGTGATTTACAATTTTCTTGGATCTAGATGGGACTCGGGGCAGAATCGAAAGCGATGGAGTAAGAAGAGGATGGAAATGGAATACTCCTAGGGACATTTTGCTTGTTTGGTACCTACTCCACTAGAGGAACCATCACATCCTCATCATAGAGTGGCGGCTTTTGATTAGTAAATCCATTGATTGGTTCATAATTTTCTTAATTGAAGAAGCAAGGATGAATTTTCTTTTATTTGAAGCATTACTGTATTATATTTGAATTTCTTTATTTCATTCACATGTTTTGCATTTAGAAAAAGAAGAGTGGAAGGCTCTAATGATCAATCATTATTGGTTATGGTGGGGTTCTTTGATTCCTCTATTTGGATATCAATCTTTGTGCATTTGGTGATGAATATGGGGAAATAGTAGAAGAAAGATTGTATGTTGTAGGTTAACTTTCAGTAGTCATAATCTGTTGAAAAATTATGCATTCAAAGCAAAGTAGGGCTTTTTTTATTTTCTTTACTATCACGTCGTCTCACGATTGTCACAATCTAATTCGAACACTTTACCTTAGTGAGCACTAATAATGGTGTAGGCAGCAAATAGAACAAGAATAAAAATGTGTTCAACGATTCAATGTTTCACATAAGCAACAAATGAAGAACAAGAATTGCATGAAAATATAGTTTGGGGCACATTATCACTCATGCAAAAAAATGGCCTAGCTTGTGCACCCCTTTTCTAAAACTTAGGGAGTGCTACTAAATCTATATTGTTGCTTGCAAAAATTTGAGGAGAGAAAGCTATTGAGATGTTGATAGATGCTAAATTGCTATTACTTTTTTGTCTTTTTGTTTGTATTCTGAATTTCAGACAAATATGAATGTAATTTAATATTTAAAATTATTAGTTATCGTTTAAACTTATATATTAACTTATTTTAAATATATTATTATAATTTCGACAAACAAACTACAAACTAAAATAGAACAAAACCACAAATAAAGGTTTGGTTTGGTTTGAAAAAATTCCAAACTGTATAAAATGGTTTGATTTGAAAATATGATACAAACTGTCCAAATTGAACGGCGTTCACACCTATTCACATACGCTAATTAGCCAAAATATCAGCTCCAATTTTGCATGATAGACAGTTCATTCAGTTAGATAACATAGTTACACACCATGAACAATTCACATACTCATTACTAGGTATCATATTCTCACAAAGAAGGTCACATTATCCAATATGAAATTCAACATTTATAGTCTACAATAATGAATTAGGGCATGTTCGGTAATGATTATGAAAAATAATTTGTTGATCGTTAAAGAGAAAAGTGGGTCTCACCAGTGAGTAAAGAAGTAAAAAACAATGGTTGGAAGAATGAGATAACGGTCAAAAAATTAATTTTTTGAGTGAAAAATTGCTACCAAACAGGGGCTTAATGTAATACTATGAGATGTACATGCTACGAAACCAACCTGTGCAAGCCTGACCAATACAATGAATTACATTTATAGACGTTAATATTGCAATTATAATTATAGTTAAGGCCAAAGTAAAAATCAATTGAGTTTATATATCCATACGAAATCAGATAATCGAAATCAACGTTTAGAAGAGCAATTTTTCTATTGTCTACATCTAAGAAGCCAAAGTTTGGAAATAATACACAATACTTCAACTGATAATTCCATGAACAAAATCAGAACTTTGTAGATTATAACTACTGTTAATATGTAGAATTGAGGGGCATCGAAATATAATGTAGGTTCACTAAATTGTAACTCCAAACAAGAAAATTAGCATATAGAGACGAAGATTGTGATGGAATTTTGACCAGATGAAATTATTATTCTGAAAAATTCATCTAGTTCGAGTTGAGATCCTTTCATTTAGGAAATGATAAAGACTTAAACCAAATTAATAAATTATCCATTTCAGTTTTTTTTAATTAAGTTAAAATAAACATAATATAAATAGAATGAATATATTATTTAAAAATCATCACAATTTATTTATGACCTGATTTTTGAAACAAATCCTCAAGTTTGTCAATAATGAAAGTGCATTCTTAAAGTACGGTATATATGAATTTTTCCCCAGTTCTTTTGTATTAGGCTGAGTTTAATTTCTATTTTGGGCTTTGGATTCTATGTTACAAAATTCTAAGGTTAGGCCCAGTTTCTTTTAAGATAAGTTCAGAGCCCAACTTCACAGAATTGGAAAGATTTTGGGCTTTTCTTCAAGCACGCTCCATTCAGGGGAATTTATGGAATTGTTGTCAACTCAATAATGGTTTCTCTGTGTTTGATGGGCCGTAATATATATACAATCGGGATTGACAACCACACACATGGAAATAAAGCCTACGATTTTATGAGCCGTGATATATATACAATCGGGATTGACAATCACACACATAGGAATAAGGCCTATAATTTTATTCATCGTAGGCTTCATTTGACAACCACGCACATGAAAATGAGGCCTACGATTTTATGGGCCGTGATATATGTACAATCGAAATTGACAACCACACACATGGAAATGAAGCCTATAATTTTATTCATCGTAGGCTTCATTATCATGTGTGTGGTTGTCAATCGAGTTATCAATCCCGGTTGTACAACTAGCAAAATTCGTGTTTGATAGTTTTTGATAAACCAGTTAGAACACATTGTAACTAGTATTTGTTGTTGTGTTTTTGAAAATTTTATGCAATATTAGTATATATAATCGAAAGTAGTGAAAAATCAGTAATATTCATAAACTTATTAAGTAAAAAAAAATATATATATATATATATATATATACACACTTTGATATAAAATAGTTTTGTAACTCAATTTTTTCCCGCAATTATTAAAATATGGAAACTCAATTATTAGAGTTCATAAATGAAATAAAGATGCTTTTGAGGGCACTCGAAATTGATTATGTGACGCAATACTCTAATGTAACAAATAAAATATGAGAAATTAAATTATTCTAGTTTGTAAATGTACTAAAAATATTTGAAATTGTGAGCATTTTCTTAAAATAATAGTTGTTGTACGTTGATCATTTGTATTTCATCAACTGTGGTGAGTCTTTAGTGGAGGATCTTATCATTATCTTTAGTTAATAAATAAAATTTAATTAAAAAAAAAAAAGCTTTTATCCTCATCTTACAATAAATAGAAAACGAAAGGAAGTTGGTGTAAGTATTATGCCCTAGGTCCAATCAACTTTGGACATAAATACTTTTATATATAATTAATGCAATTAAATGGCAGATCTATTATTTAATTAATAGACAATTAAATAAATAATAAAGTCTGTAGATTCAAATATTTGTAATTTGTTAATCACAAGGAGTTGTGATTGTGAGATACAAATTACATCTGATTGAATCTTAAATCATCCGTGGTCGTAAGTAATAACGAGATACGGATATCGTTATTACGGATAGACCATCACGTGTGGTATTTCTTACTTGTGAAGTAAGTAACTGATCTCACAAGCTAAAGTGTGGTGACACTTAAATGAACACGTGGATGTTTTTGTTATAGAACAAAATATTGAAGACCCGTCGAGAGATTTCACATGGATAACTATCTGAGTGTCAGTGGTTAATCTCTAACGTTCGGTAGTGGAATTGGTCATTTGACTTGAGGTCGTCATAGTACCTTATATGAGGACAGTCATACTTTGACGGTGTTGGATGTTGCTCTGAAAAGGGCCGCTAATACGACATCGTTCGGGTATGTCAAGAATCGTATGAAGGTTGTGATTGATCAATAAAGGATTCGTCACTCTTAGATAGTAGGAGATTATGATCTGCGTTTCATTCAATTAAGTCAATGATGAAATCCTTGGCCAAGGTGTACTCATAAGTCGAAAAGGAGTTTTCAATTTATATTGACTTAATAGTGGAGTGAAAGATATGATCGATGATCGAGATTGACACAACTCCATATCTCGTAATTGATCGGATCATATTGACGAAGGGATTATAGTTTCACGGTAAACGAACGAATTTGATTTTGTCATACCACGTGACATTTCCCGTCACATGTATTGCCCTGACACATTGCTAGATGTCAATCAAGGACGGCGAATGTGAATTGACGATAAATTAAAAGGGTGTTTTAATTTATCAATTTTGATTAGATCAAAATAATATTTCACGTCGTTAGGCATCGTGGTCGGGAACCTAATGGGTCACACACAAAAAAGAATTGGAAGATTGCAAATTGCCAATTGGTTAATTTAACAATCGTTGGATAAATTAATTAATTGGATTTGTTATTTATATTTTCGAATTAATTAATTGGATTAATTAATTCACGGACCGGGTTTAATTAATTGGATTAATTAATTATTGGACCGGACCGGGTCGAGCTTGTTTGGGTTTATATAAATACATAACTAGGGTTTGAGGTCCATGAGGTTTTCATTATTCTTGCTGGCACAAGAGAAAACCCTAGAGGCTGCAATCATATTCTCTGTGTGGATCACCGTTGGAGGCTGAACAATTGGACAATTGTGATGGCGAATCAAAGTTGTGGAACGAAAAGAAAGCAAAAGGATTGCAGATCTGGAAAAGGTACAATCTTATCACAATTTCTATCTAAACACAAAGGCGATTCTTGGTAGGAATCGAAAATTATTTTAAATTCCGCTGTGCATGTATAAGTAGATTCCCAACAGTTGGAAAGGATAAAATTCCAGAATTGAGACTTTTATTAGTAAAATAGACATAGATATAGTAACAAAATTAGTATTGAATTGCATAATTTATGCAAGTTTCATACAAGTGCATTTTTTGAGGGCTCGAATAATTACTTAGAATTAAATTGCATGATCAACGATTGAAACTTCGCTTATTCTAAAAATAAGTACTTTTCATTTATAGGTAGAAAAAGTAATATATCTAGATATGTTTATAGATAAAAAAATAATAATAATAATAAAAAAAATAAAAAAATACTTAAAATAAATTTAAATTTAACAATCATGTCAAAATTCAAAATATCACGAGCATGAATTTCTCACAAAAAATTTGAATGCCGTCCACATAATGCCTCAATGAATGAGATGATTTATTTTTGTTGACAATAACACTACTTTTATGAAAATGCTAAACGCGACTTGTAAACTTCTGAACGTTTGGTATGCATTTTTAGTCGAATAATATATAAAATTAATGAATAGAATTAAAGAACTTAGAATATTGTTTATCCTCCTATTGCACAATGTTCTTTAATACAATTAGGTAATGATCAACTCTATAAGTGTCATTATCGAATAGTCATCCTATCCCATTGGCGCAAGCAACATTTGCAAGAAAAATAAATATACACATTCGGGAAGCTTTAAATTTTTTGTCAACCACAAATCTCAAATCCTTTAATGGTATGATGAAACCAAACTTTGCCATTGTCAATAAAGGAAGCCCTAAAATGAGAATGAGATTAATTAAATTGAGCAATATAATTAGTCGATCTTACTCTTCTTAATTTCTATATGGAACTATATTTCTTTTTTAATAATTCAAGGCTTCAACTTTACGTAAGATTTGCATATTACTGCATTATTCGCAATTGCATCGTGTACTTATAATCTAAGAAACCGTTGCATATTATAATAGTAATAATGTAAGAACATGAATGTTAACGCTACAATATGTTACACAGCATTTGAACTATTTTTCTTAACAAAGTTGATTATTTAAAAATTAAAATAGAATTTTAAGAATCAATAATATCTAAGAATTTGAAAAGTTTAACCGAACAATGATCGTATTCATATATTGGTATTCGCAAGTGCACATATATTAAACCCTAAATGGAAAATGGTTCGCTCTGGTTCACATTAATGGACCGCGTCTCAATAAAACCGATCAACCATACCACATGTTCTCAAAGAAATCGAACCGATTCAATGAATCAATATTCTTCAAGGTAAAAATTTGATAATAGAGGTGACAAGGAGTCACGAACTTGAGTCACTCAAGGTGACAAGTACGAAAAAAAGAAAGGAAAAACAATATAAATTGCATTATTTGTAAAGTTCAAATTGTACCCTTGACAATTCTTATATTCAAAAATGTGGTGTAACAAATTATTCTTATTTTTTTACTTATGACAGCTTCATTTTTACTAAGCATGGATCAATGACCTGCTAACTCAACATTTTGACTGAGTGAGTGATCGCTTTAGATCTGACTACACAAACAAGCCACTATCTAATGAAATATATCAAGAGTAAAATTACAATAATCACAATATATATAAGGAAAAGTTAATAAATATTTCTCGAAAAAGACAAAATGAAAAGTCAAAATAAAGAACATATGTAGTGTGTATAAACATTTTTACTATTCAAATTTAAAGACGATCTCAATCATGCATAAGAAAATTTTACAAAAATAAATTCAAACTAATTGGTTGGCCATGAAACTGAGAACTTTTTTGAGTCGATTAAGAATTTGTATTGCTCAGATTAGGCACAGTTGGGAATTATGGCCCCTGTTTGATCTGACTAAAAAATAATTTTTAGTAATTTTTGATAAATGTATGATTGAAAAATTAATGAAAGTTATATATTTCATAAATGTATGGTTAAAAATAAATTTAGGAATTGAGTTTTAAAAAGTTTTGTCGATCGTGAGCTTAATCTAGAGATGGTTTACTAGACAACATAGATACAAGATTATGATTATTAGTGCATATTTAGTGGGTGATGTGACAATAATTGATACATTGACATCGTACCACTAGAAAATTCATTTAGACTGGATTAAATGGTCACAAATTCATCCATTAATTTTAACGTTTTAAAATTACATTAAGTTGGATTCAATGTTGTCAAATTATCCTTGTTTGAGCCTCATTCTTTTGGAAAAATACATTTTTCAACAGTATTTTGACATCATTTCAACTACACATTCTTCAATAAAATAATATTACAAGCAAATTTAAAATTTATCCTTATTTTTTAACCACACATTTTCTATCAATATATTATTCAAAAATTCATTCTTCCCAAAAATTGGGTTCAAACAAGGGCATAAGAGAAAAAGTAAAGTTTTATTGTAATTTAAATGGGTAATCTTGATAATCGTGCAACTTATTGACATTGGGTTCCACTAATTAACATCATGAAACTCTTAAATCGAACTCTGAAAAGTACCATAAAGAATGATAATCCTACTTTTTTAGTGCAAAAGTAATTATGGTTAATGGTGATTAATTTTGTTAATGTGTCATAAAATTAGAATTTGTCTAAGGTCTAAGCATAACTTTTTACATTAAAAACGTGACTTCAGACTATAGTATTGTCAAAAGTTTAACAGTTCATATTTGAAGTTTCAAAATTGCACAGATGTGATACTTTCCAGATGGTAATTATTACTATCATTACATCAAAATTATCCTAAGGACACTAAACGTGGATACTTACAAGATCACTTTATTAAGTCAATAAATTTTTTTTGTTCATGTTTAGCATCGAAAAGCATGATTTTATTAATTTTGTATCTTAATGCATACGCAACAATTTTATAGTCTAATAATATCTTATTGTTTTCAGCATTTCAATGAGAGTCGCTCTTTTAATTTTGTTGGACGTGTTGTCTTGATTCATAATATAATGAGAATTAGAAAATTCAAAATTCGACTATTCAGCATTGACCTGTAGTCGGTGCAAGCCAAATACAAGTGAACAGTTAACTTTATTTTGAAGTTCACCGACGAAATAGGATAGATTAAGTTTCAATTTGATTGTGAGAGACGCGTCGCTCTTTGTAGAAGATTTTGCAAGCGATTCGTGATAGAAAATATATATCACATTTGAAAAGAAAAATTGAATAAAATTAATATTAAGGGGCATCGTTTTGTATATTAGCATTACTCATTTGTTGACTTAAAATAGTTTACTCTTTCTTTTGGAAGAGACTAGATTCGGTATATATATTTTTGGTGTTGGGTAGTGTCGGTATGGGACCACGTGTGTAAAACGAGTAAATTCGTGAAAATCAATGAGAAGAGGAATGCCACTTGGTTCATTTTGGAATTCAAATCAATTGGTTTGATGGCCTAACTGGACAGCTCTATCTTATCGAATTATTATGAGAAATTTGATGGGAAACTTCGCGTTTTAATTAATTTATTTTAGACCACTTCTATGTTTTGTAATGATTTGGCTTTTAGTGGACAATTCATCATTAATATCATTGGAAAAAGAGTAATAGACACAAAAACATCTTTATCATTTGGGTATGTTGTGATCGTATCCTTTCATTTTGGAGGAAAATTCATCCTATCTGATATTTTCTTTGCGGAATACAATATTTTTTTCTATATTCTCAATAAAGCCTTGTTAAATGATAAATATACATTCCTATTTTAATAAAATAAAAAGAAAAAATTATATTATCAACTATTACCAATAGTTCTTTGATTGTTAATGAACAATGAAGAAGTCATTGATGTTACTGACCCAAGCTTCTCTTTTTATCGAATAACTATTTATAATTGCTGATCATAATATAATTGGTATTGTGGTCATTCATTTGGTTTTCATATATACAATATATATACTAATTACAATAAATTCATGGAAAATTAAATAAAAGATAAAAACTACCTCATATATCGACAGTATTAAAAAATCAAAGAAATAAAAAGTGAACAATTATTTATTAATTTTTTAAATAAAATAAAAAAATTAACTTATAAATCTATTTAATTTTTTTAATTATTTATTTGAAACTCGTTTGCATTTTTTTTTTAAAATAAGACTATTGTTGAACTTAATTGTTTATTTTTATTTTAATTAAAGAGCGAGGTATATTTATCATTTCACATTACTTTGTTGAGAATATAGAAAAATATATTTTATTCAGCAAAAAAAAAAAAAAAAAAAAAAGGGTTCAAAATGGGGGTTTTTTTATTGTTTGAATAGTCAGTGGGTCCTCAATCTCCAAAAGGGGGCAATTTGGAGACTTTTATTTTAGCTCCGCAATCAGTCGGTAACAGTGAAAACCATCTTCTCCCCCCCCCCCCCCCCCCCATATATATACAAAAATTCCATTGAAGGATGTAAAAATAATTATTTGTTCGTTATAATTTTAAATAAGTAAAAAATTACCAAATACTATAAAAGTGCAATGAAATATTTTCCTATCATTTCAAAGCATAAACAGAATATTTTAGGGATGGCAATGAGTCGAGTGGCTCGATTAGTCGGTTCATATTCACGAATTATGCCTGATTTCTTGGAGAGACCTGAGCCCTCCATAGATCATGATCCTGTTCTTTTTTTAAATAAATTAATAAAAAAATAAAAAAATAACAATCAAAATGAAACGAACTTGCACACAAGCTGGCTCATGGAAAAGAAATTATGTTTAGCTCGATTCATTACTTATCTCAAAATGAGCCCAAGCTACTCATGGATTGAACCTGCCATCCATTTGCTATCCTCATAATATTTGGATAGAAGCTATCATCAAAGAGTAGATATAGTAATTAAAGGAATATTATACAAGAGAACGCGAGTTGGGGGGGGGCGGGGTATAAGTGTCACAATAATGAAAGATTGAAGAAGTTTAGCATAATTAAGAGTTAGTTCAAGTGAAGAAATAATAGCGTGACAATAAATAGAAATTTTGGAAAATGTAATATGAAATAGTATTTTTTGGAAGAAATGTGTAGTAAAAAAGAAGGAAATTTTTTTATTTACGTATAATATTATTTTATTAAAGAATGCATAATTAAAAAAAAAGAGAAAAAATATATTAAAATTTTAAAAAGTGTCAAACAAGGGCTTAATGCCAAAAGTTGTAATTTCAGTGGGACAACATAGCATTATTCAATGCATTGCACCCCCTCAACCCTCACGCCCTACGCCCATCATTTGTGGTTTTCCTTTTCAAGTTCCTTGTCAACTTTCTCCTACTTCTTATTATTATTATTATTATTATTATTATTATTATGTGTGATTTTTGGGGAAGAAAGTTTCTTTTTCTTTTTATTATTTTCAATTCAAAATATCATATCTGTCTATTGGCAATATTTAAATAGCAGGAATTATTTATTTGAAATCAACGTACTACAAAAAAATATAAAGGCTTAGGACAAAAATGTAAACCTAAAAAAGAACAATCAAAACTGAACTAGTTACTACAAAAACCATGAAATGGAGCCATCCTCAATTTCGACTTGTTCTATAGGACAATTTGGAATCTGAGTGTTCGAACTTTTCACGCAATCTCTTTTAATTAAACATGATTTTTATTTTTTAATGCTTCGATACAGTGATAAAGTGTATAGTTGTCAAAACTCGAACAAACACATTATCGTAGAAAGTATATTTTAATTAAAGCACAATTTAGAGTTTACTTATTTTTTATATATATTTTTTTAAAACAAAGTTGATCTACTAAGCACACTTACGATATTATACATCAATCAATTAATAGATAACAAATTTAATTCACATTGACACACACACAGTATATTTGTCCATTTTATTGATGTGTCATATCATCAATGTTTAGCATATCATCTAGCCTTCATCTGGAAATGATGTATAAACAATTTAATTTGTAAATAAATGAAATTGAATGTGAATAAGTGAATAGTACTATTGTGTCTATTGAAATATAAAGTTAAAATATAATTTGATCATTTATAAATGACTTATAAATTTGTCAAATAGCGGTCCTTATAATTTGGAAGTTAAAAAAAAAAAATTGATTTTAATCATATATTTCGTTGGATTTACATCTATTATCTACAATTTATTTCTATCACATTATAATATTAAATGGTCATCATGAAGAGAAATTGGAAGAAAAATGATATTTTGAATAGTAACTTTTGGGAAAATGTATGATTAAAAGTGGTAGAAAAAAGTTTGAGTTAATATGCAGAATATTTTTTTTTTAGCGAATTTATGATTAAAAATGAATATTAAAAATTTTAAAAAAAATTAATTTAAAGAGAAACAGACCGGGCTTACGATGGAATTCAAACAAATGTTTAATTTTAATTGAACCTTTTATTAGTAAATAAAATTAATAAGGATAAGGATATATTTTGTATATATATTGTGTTCCAATAAGCAATATGCATTTGGGCGTTGAGGCGAAAATCTTTTGTAGTGTACTCGTTGACATCTTTGTATGTAGTAGACATTTTCTACAAGCATCTTTAAAAAGTGTCTTTTCATTACAGCTATTAAATGAAAAAAAAAAAAAAAAAAAAAACCTTGCTTTTAATCACTTTTCAACTAATTTAGAATTAATAATTAATTTGCGTAGTATGCCATAATCAGTTTCCCTTTTTGAGTATAATTTTATACAGTATCTTATTATTTGAGATAATAATTTTCTATAATTTTGTTGTCTCAAATAATAAGATTTATAGATATAATGTTGTTGAAAATCCTCTCACATTCAGGGATTGAGCTCGTAATTAAAGTAATCGTGGGCTCTACATTTTGTTAGAGGATTGTGAAAAGAAGTGTGCGGCAATAACATTTTGATAAGATAATACTTCAAAAAATAAGTTCCCGTCATAATCGTTAATTATAAATAGTATTGCTCTTTTCGTTTAAACCAAATACGGGAAATTGATTTCTCTCCTTCCATTTTTCTTTTCCATCGCATTTCCAGACTCAGTGAAGCAACGACGTCGCATAGACATCGCCGACTCAACACTGTGATAGCTTAAGGGGTCCATTTAGTGCGTCACGCCAAAAGTAAAACCAAATTGATCGACCATATCCACTCAATTCGACCCAAAAATGGTTCTGTTAAAATCCATCTTCTCTTCTATAAAAGTCCTTCACTTGCTTAAAACCCTGATTAACAAGCCATGAAAATTTCTTGAAAAGCTTCTAAATTTCACTGAGAATTCAAATTTGTTGTGGGGGTTCCAACTATGGTTTCTCTAGAAGATTCACGCTCTCATTCACACTCCAATCCCAACATTACTACTCACTTTCCTCGAACGCGGACTTATTACTACACTCCGCCGCCGTCTTCCGCCAGCATCAGCCGTTCGATGGGCCGTTCCATGCGTACTATACGTTCAAAGCACTTCCAAACTGATCTGTCTGGTGCCATCTACGAGAAATCGTCCAACGTTTCTGAAAACCTAACCGACTCGGTCATAGACCTTCGCCTCGGGGAGCTCGCCAATAAATCGCCGGTTGATTCGAAAGCTTCGTCTTCTTCCGAAATCGACGAGTTTTTGGACATTTCCCAAGCTTTCAGTGACTTCTCCGCGTGCTCCAGTGACATATCTGGAGAGCTCCAGCGCCTAGCTAGCCTCCCCCATCCTGGCCCGAATCAAAGTCCGACGCAAGACCCGGAGCCCGAACCATGTTTGGGCTTTTTGCAGAGAGAGACATTTTCCACGGAGATTATTGAAATCATTTCTCCTGAAGACCTTCAGCCTACTGTAAAGCTCTGTGTGGACGGGTTGCAGTCGTCCTCAGTTGCAATTAAAAGGTCAGCAGCTGCTAAATTGAGACTATTGGCAAAAAATCGAGCTGATAATCGGGCCTTGATTGGAGAATCCGGTGCAGTTCCCGCTTTGATCCCGCTTCTCCGGTGTTCGGATCCGATGACTCAGGAACATGCAGTCACGGCTTTACTCAACCTCTCACTTCTTGAAAGCAACAAAAGTGTGATCACAGATGCAGGTGCAGTAAAATCCTTAATTTACGTGTTAAAAACAGGCACAGAGACTTCCAAACAGAACGCAGCATGCGCTTTGTTAAGCTTGGCTTTGATCGAAGAGAATAAATTGTCAATTGGTGCTTGCGGTGCAATACCTCCATTAGTGGCACTGCTCATTAATGGGTCGAGTAGAGGGAAAAAAGATGCTTTAACAACGCTGTATAAGTTATGCTCGGTGAAATTGAATAAGGAGAGGACAGTGAATGCCGGGGCTGTGAGGCCGTTGGTGGGGCTTGTGGGAGAGCAGGGGACTGGTTTGGCCGACAAGGCGATGGTGGTGTTGAGTAGTTTGGCTGCCATTGAGATGGGACAGGAGGCAATTATAGAGGAAGGTGGTGTTGCGGCACTGGTCGAGGCAATCGAGGATGGAAGCGTTAAGGGGAAGGAATTTGCAGTCTTGACTTTGTTGCAGTTGTGTAGAGAAAATGTTCGGAACAGGGGATTGCTCGTTAGGGAGGGAGGCATCCCACCACTTGTTGCCCTGTCACAGACTGGTACAGCAAAAGCTAAGCATAAGGTGAGTTTTGCAACCTTAATTATTTCAACAGTTTGCTATTTTTACAGTAAATATTGCATTTTAAGAGCTCTTTCTCAAATTAGGGATAATTTATGTGCTTATTTTGCCAAAAGAATATGTTTAAGAGCTTTCTCTTGGATTTATATGTTTAAAGGTGAATGCCATATTGAATGGAGTTTGTTATAGTGCCAATTCTGATGCACAATTCTAGTGCCCAAGTTATTCGCGAATATGTTCATTAACAGGGATCACAATTTTAGCTATGCTTTTGATTTCTGTAGGCAGATCTAATCACTGTTCAAGCGAATTAAGATGATTAACTATGTTTTAATATTTTTGATTTATTATTGAATAAGAGGAATAGAAAGTCTGGCTAGTTGTATGGAGCTTGTTGAATTATTGATGATAAGAATTTGAATGCTGAACTTAAACACCAAGAATTAATAATTTTGATTATATCATAGTTATTCATGGTGAGATCTTGAGATGGCTGTTTATTAACCATTCATTAAATTATGAATACACGCCATAAAGGAATAGTTGCTGCAGCGTTGCTTTCAGTGGTGGGGTTATCTTACTATATTTTGCTTGTAGTTTTGGGTACCATGAAATGAAAGCTACAATTTTCTTGACCCGATGCTGTTTTCATGGGAAGAATTGTATTGATGTTGTATGGTTGTGTTTTTGGCAGGCTGAAGCACTTCTTGGGTACCTGAGAGAACCTAGACAAGAAGCTTCTACGTCGAGTCCGTAGAGACTCGCATAAATGGTTCTGTATAATATCATACTGTAAACAGTTTGTTGTTGACTGTATATGGTAATTGTTTTGATGGGATTGGGATTTGTACAGAGTAGTCGAGTATTTAGGAGTATATGATAGAAATTTGAGAATGATTAGAAGCTGGCCTTCTAGTTGTATGTTGGTCAATTAGATTCTTTTTTGGTTTGCACATCCCCTTCATTGATGGTATTTGTCTCTATGGAGGGTGGAGCTTGGTTATCTAGCGTGTGTTTTTGGTTGCTGAGAATTCGGGTATTATTTGTGTTGTTTTATTTCGGTGATCAAATTCCATGGAAGGTTTTATTAGTCATTCTTCCATGAATGGAAAATTTTCTTTTGAGCTTGACCCTGATCCAGGTTATAGAAGATTGAGTGTGCTTGAGCTTGGTTTGTTTTAATTACATGTCTCCGTTGCATTTTATCAGATTCCTCCATTGCCTTTTATGTGCTTCTCAAACTCGTAAGTTCAAAATAGTTTGAACCGATCTCTATATTGATTAGGGCATCCCTTGTTTCCATCGTGATGTTACTGTCACAAGACTTTTTTTCTCCAAAATTCTAAGACGATGAATCCTCCTCAAAGTTTCCCTTCTAACGCGGATGCTTACTTTTGATCCTTTGTTTAACTTCCTCTATACAGCATATATCAGACTGCAGAAAGTATTATAACCGGTTTGGCAGGGCTTCTAGTTTTGTTTCTAAAGTTCTTGAGAGTGTTACACTCTGCTAGTTTTCTTCTAGTTGACAGCATTTTCCGAAAGTTATTCGAAAGAAAGAGGATTCAAAATGAAGGGATAGTAGGTAGGGACTGAGTTGTGTGTTGTAAAATTGAAGAAGTTGAAATGTGATGGTCCTACCAACATGCATGTATCTGTTTCGCATGACAGAGCCAGGCACACAGATACCAACCCCACGAGAGATTTTAAAGTGGTTGGGGGGTGGGGTGAGTGGATATGAATCTTTCTTTCTTTTTCTTTTAGCTTCGTCGTGTTATGATTCCATTAGCTGGCAATGGCAGGAAGGGTTAGGTATTTTTGTTCTGCGCTTTTTCCTTTTGTGCAACCCCTCTTGCCTTCTCTTTGTAATTTTCACTTTTTATGGAGTGTCGGTGTACTTAAAATGGGTTGGATCGTAACAAATGGGCCTACTATCACTCTGAAACTTACCCGGAAAAAATTCGTATATACCCCAGTACCAAAAACTAATTCACACTTTACTGTGTGATGGTAATGAAATTTAAAAAAAATATAAAAATAAATACTAATTACAATTTTAATTATCTTTAAAAATATTAACTTTCAAAATTATAATCCTAACCACATTTTGTAACTGATGTAAGGATGTGTTTGATTAGAGGTGGAATTTCATGGAAAATGAAATTAGAATTCCACCTTCCAATTTAACCTTGTTTCATACCTATTTTTTTTCCCTAGAAATGAAATTTCATCTTTGGTGC
>NW_019238082.1:0-45147 GCF_002742605.1 Olea europaea var. sylvestris | reverse complement strand
AAAAGAAAAAAAAAAGGGAATTCTGTGCATTGCATATTGCCTTCTTCCTACAATATGGTTGTGGAGATGGGAATTTTTGATAATCAACATACATCATAATATTGTATGTATCCGTGTCTGCAATGTATGAAGACAGTTCAAAAATTTGTGTTGCATTTCATCTTCTTACATAGTGATACTGAGGTGGCATATGATGGTAATATAATCTTGTCGAATATGTGATGTGTCATTATTTGTAGGGGTGGACCCACATGGGGTCATGCGGGGTCAAATGACCTTACAGTTTTTTGGAATTTTTTTTTTTATAGCTGAAAACTTAATTTTCTGCTCCCAAAAAATTCAAATCCTAAATCTATATCCATATCACATGGTTCATATCCATTATTTAGTCCATAAATATATCATATAATCCACCGATTTCTTCCCAAAGTACGAACACCGAACAGGAACAGCAAACAACCGATTTCTCCTTTTTGTTCATGATACGTTGTTCGAAAAAAATTTCTTTTTTGACCCAACAGTTCGAACTGTCTGGGTCCGCTCCTGATTATTTGTATTATGTATGGGTTATACTCCCTATTTTCAACTTCAGTTGTTAATTTCCATGGTCTTGAATCATAAATTGTTGGATTCGGGTGTTATTTGCTATGTAAATTCTTTTACTGCATTATTAGGATCTAGAAGCGCTTGATGTTCTTGGAAAGAAGCCTGAGGCACAACTTGCCATTCAGATGCTGATTGCAGAGGCATGTTTCATAATCGATAAAGCTGTGAAAGTTGGAACTCTTCATCGGAATATAGGAGCAAGTAGAAAGTCCAGTTTGAATATTAATTAAATAAATTAAATTGCGGCTTGTTCGCTGGAGTAATAGAAGCTGTCAACAAAATCAATTGATATATGGTTTTTTATAGTTTTTCATTTTTACTTTGTAAAATGTTGGTGTAAAAAAGTTGTAATATATTTTGTGAATTATTATTTTAAAATGCGTATTACATGTAATTTTCTCAAATCTATATATGAACTGAAATCCAGTTTTGATTATATAGGGTCCATATTTTGCCTTACTTTTTTCTAAATTCATTTTTATTAACATATTTTATAGTATTCACAAATTTTATCAATATTTTAACCATAAATTTCATTAGTTTTTATCAAAATTTATTAAGGCCGTCTTCAACCACAACGCTAAAACACCATTTTCCTCCATTTTCACCAAATATTTGGTGCAATTTCACTCCAATCCAACACCAAATTTTGTACCAAATTGGATAAAAGTTCTTTTTACCCTTTTTCATTTGGCACCAAATGACATCAAAGGTATTTGTATCATTTTACATTATACATAAATTATTATTATTTGTAATAAACTTTAATCCTGTAATCAATAATAATCGAGGAACGAATTAAAATAAAGTACTTGAAAAGTTTTAAAATGCAACAAAAATGATTATTTACGACACTAGGTCACCTTTGTCGTATTATAATATCGGGATTCGAAATATACTATGTTGTGTTTTAGCCCGTGTTTGACGCCATTGAAAAACCCTTCTTTTACATGGTAAATTTTTTAACATAGTAAAATCATTAATTAACATTTGAAAAATCAATTGATAGGGTTGAACAAAAGTCAAATATCCACCCGTTTAATATATTCATTTCCCTGATTGTCCTTAGTTTGTCATTGAAAATTCCTTACGATAGGGGATAAGATTGGAAGGTACATATCATACCATTAAAAACAATTCTTTTGGTCTAAAATGAATTCATCAAGGCAGATGCAGGCCCTATTTATTGTTGCCAAAAATAAATTTGTGTAAATTAAAGGACATCAAACAAGCGCTTAATGACATGATTTAATATATTTTTTAATTGTGGTATTTTTATTAATTACACTACATTTTCAAAATTTATTAACGAAATTAATATTTTAGTAAACGAAACGTAATTATTTATGTAGTAGTAAATTAAATATATAAATAATTTTTCAGCTATATAAATTGTTAAGAATAAAAAATAAAAAAATGATTAAACATTGTTCATTTTGTGCAACTTTCGGTATAATGAATTGTAGATGATTTTTAGTTGAAAATTGCTTAATATACATTCTTGTGTACATCATCCATGACATTATCTACTATGTGGCACAATCTGGACAATGATGTGAAAGGGTGTTAGGAAAATCAAAGGTTATGATGGTGCCATGCAGAAGAATGGAAAACTTAATGTAAGGCAAGATGTTCATGTAGCATGATTCTAGTTTTTAATTTGGAGCAAAAATGGTGCAAATTTCGATGCAGTGCTGAAAATGACCTAAAATTTAATTTTGCTATTGTACAATCACCTTAAGATCAAAGCTTGGATATCATGTTATTAAGTTTGATCTTTGTCTTAAAAGGTCCGTTTTGTCAAGATGAGTTGTATGATGTTTTCTATCAGGGTAAATTGCACAAACATTCATACTTTTCAATGTCAATGTGCAAAACATTTCTACCTTTCATTTTTTGATATTTTTACCCTTATTTTCACATTTCATTGCGCAAAATGTCAATTTCATCCATTTTTTAATAAAAGGCAATTTTACCCTCTTATTCAAATTAAACAAAAAAAAAAAGATAAAAATTAATTGCAATAAGAGTCCCAAATTTTCAAAAAATTACAAATTAATCACAAATATATAATTAAAAATCAAAACAAAAAAAAATAAAAACTAGAGTCAACTTTCTAGAAAAAGAAGAAGACGGAGATGGAGAAGGAGGAGCACGAGGTGTACAGAGGAGAAATACCCGACGAAGGCAAAGATATCAATCCCCACAATGTCGATGTCAAGATGTCCACAGCGGATGATGATGCTATCAAGGTACTTTGTTGTTTTGTGTGTGTGAGTGAGAGGAAGTAGGGTTCCTATTTTAATTAATCATTTGGGTCTGAGTGGATGTGGGAATTTATAGGAATTGGATTAGCACGCTCCGGTTTGTTTTCCATTATTTATTCATTAAAATGAAAAATATGACCGTTATTCATCACATTAAGCTACCATATTTGAAAATTTATTTTTTGTGTGGGGCTCATAATAGTTATATTTTTCATTTTCATTTTTATAATAATGTGAGGTGCCTATTGAATCTCATTAATTGGGTCCGTCTAGATTTGGGAATCTGTATGAACTGGATGAGTGCGTGTGTGTGCTCGTTGAATTGGATTAATTAGATCTGAGTGGATATGGGAATTTGTAGGAATTGGATGAGATAAAGAAGCGATTGAAGGAGATGGAAGAGGAAGCTACTATCCTTCGAGAAATGCAAGCAAAAGTTGAAAAGGAGATGGATGCTGTTCAAGGTCTTTTTCTTTTCTCTTGCGATTTTTTTTATTCTGTTTTTTAACTTAAAATCTTGTTCTAAGGTTTCTAATTATAATGAGTTAGGGCATTATTTATATGATGGATATGATTGCATTTTCTTTTTTATAGTTTAATTTTAATCTTAGAGGAAGAAGATAAACAATTTTTGTTTTTCAAGTTTTGATTTTTAATTATATATTTGTGATTAATTTGTAATTTTTTGAAATTTTGGGATTATTGCTGCAATTAATTCTTTATCTTTTCTTTTCTTTTTGTTTTATTTAAATAAGAGAGTAAAATCGTCTTTTAATTGGAAAAAAAATGATGAAAATGATCTTTTGCACAATGAAATGTGAAAATATGAGTGCAAAATGCCAAAAACGAAAGGTATGAATGTTTTGTACAATGACATTGAAATGGAGGGATGTTTTGTGCTATTTGTGTTCAACCAAAGTGGATCATATGAGAAAACTATTTTGGAATATGAGCTGTAATCTAAATTTTTATATATTATATTTTTGTTTTATCTTTAATTGATGGAGACGTACCTTTAATAAATATAATATAGTCAACGTCAAACCTACTTTTTGGATTTTGGACATGTGTGAAAAAATAAATTAAGGCCCGTTTGACAAAGTTTTGGATAAAATAAAATAAAGTAGATTTTAATTAAAAAATGTGAATTTCATGAAATTAATTATTAATTTTGATTTCAATTTTTTAAGATCTTTCAAACAAGCACCGAGTTTGGAACCCTATATAGAAGATATGGTAATTACTTAAAAGGTGTAAGTTCTCATAAACTAAGTCGTGAGCAATATTGTGAAATAGTGAAACATAAGGAGTTGGAGCATTGAGGAATGGTAGGGATGTCAAACAGGCCGAGCAGCTCGTCGGCTCGACCACTCGACTCGTTAAAACTCTGCTAGTGGGCGGCTCGAGCTCGTCATCGAGCCGAGCAGGGGGCTCGATCCCACGAACGGCTCGTGGGCTCGTCCAAAAAATTGAAATTTTTTTAAAAAATGAGAAAAAAAAAAAAAAATACGAGCTCGCGAGCGGCTCATGAGCCGAGCCAAGCTTGTGGATTAAAGGGTTGAGCCGACTCGGCTCGACTCGACCCATTGCCATCCCTAGGTAATGGATAAAGAAAAACGCGACGACTATATCAGGTTGAGGGAGGAGGGCACGGCAAAAAAGGAAATAACCCTAACATCAAAGTCTAACCATGCATAAAATTATATTTTCAATTAAATATCTTCATTGTGTAGGATTGATTTATGATAGCTCACACAAAAGAAAAATATGTGGGATGCATGAATAAATATATTTTGACAAAAGTTAATGAAATATGTGAATAAAAAGCTAAAAGTTGATAGAGATTGTGAATTTCATTGAATATATAATTAAATTAATTTAAATTAACTACTAGAAATAGAAGATTTTTGCACATGGACTCAAAGCTAACTTGGAATGCTATAAGTCAAAGTAGGAATCTCAAACGGGCCGAGCGACTTGTCGCCAAAATTCACAAGTTTGGGTTCGTCAAAAAATGTGAAAATTTGTCCAAAAATAAATTAAAAAAAATCACTAGCTCGAGGGCCGAATCGAGCTTGAGTTCGGCTCATTTTTCACGAGCGACGAGTTTAGCTCGTCACAGCTCGAGCCAAGCTCTTGGATTAAAGGGCCGAGCCGTTCCAAACCCATTGTCATTCCTAAGTCAAAGTTGGAGACTAAAGAGTCAGGAGTGGTGTGCAACTAGTCATTCACTTATTTATCAATTCGGATGTCATTATTAGTCCTTTTGTCCTTTTATTTCATGCAGGGTGTCATAATTTTATTTTATTTTTAAAATTTTTGTCAAATCACCCATAAAGAAAAAAAAAATGAAGGATAAGAAAGCAAATTTAAACCTCCGTTTGATTTCTATTCTTTGATCATAAAAATGAAAAATATAACCGTTATCCATCATATCAATCATCATATTTGACTTTCTATATCTTGTGTAGATCCGTAACGACTATATGTTTTTATTCTCATTCTTGCAAAAATATGTACCAAACGAAGCCTAAATGGGCCATACTCTATGTTTAAAACTCCTATTTGATTTAGATAAAATCAGAATTCTAATAAGTTTTGATAAAGTAGATAAATTGATTAGTTAAAATATTGTGAATTCTATAAAATATATGATTACAAGTAATTATCAACTTTAACTTAATTATCAATTATATGCGTACAGAATCATCCCTCAAAAGGCCGCTTTGGTTCTTCTTCTGCTTTCTCCTTTCACAAGTGAATATAAATAGATAGCAAATAAATCGTAATCCTACTAATACAATGATACTTGAATGCGATTCCAATAATGGTAGACCAATGCAGCAATAAATAGGACTCTTATTTATTAAAGGATTTTTGTAATAGATAAACGCTAATTCGAAATAAACTCGCATTTGGATTATCCAGTGCCTGTCGGAAAAATTGCTGTATTTTAATTGGACTTTGATTCTAAATTAGGAAGGGTCCACAGGAGTAGAAGGATGTATTCTTTGGAATCCTAAATTTCTTTGGATTTCTTTGAATTTTGGTGTACGCAAGGATTGTTGTATTTAAGTAGCATTTATCATATACTGTATTTTAATGTATTTTTTGGGTGTTATTAATGTCAAATAATAACGGAAAAATTACCTGTAACCCTTCTTTTTAAAATTTCAATTTCCAAAATCATGTTTTAATTATTATTTTTTTCAACATTCAGATGATAATTACTTTTTTTTTTTTTTTTTAAAGTACATATTCCATTAACATAATACCCACCTAAATTCTAATATGTCAAAATTCTCCACTCTCTAAGCCCATGTTTGATTCCCATTATTTAGTCATTAAAATAAAAAATATGAACATTATCCATCACATCAAACCATTATATTTGAATTTTTATATCTTGTGTGGGGTCCGTAACTATTATATTTTTCATTCTCATTCTTACATTAATGAAAAACAAACTGCGCCTAAAAGTGTTCACCATTTAACCATACTTATTACCCACCCAAATCCAACGGATTCTCTCCATCTCCACCCTTGCTCCCACATCTAATTCCTCCGCCAACGTTACCATCATCCATATATAACGGCATCCCCACCTCGGCGTCGTTATTCTTCACAATAAATGAATCGAGATCACAATAAATATTCTACAAAGTTTCTTCCATGATTATAAATCCAGCAGTAACCAAAAAAGTAAAAAAGAAGAAGAATTATGATGTAGCAGATTTGCAGTAGATGTTGAGATTGACATCATCACCTTCGACGAAGTCATTAGAATCTTTTTTTTTTTTCCCGAAATTCACTTAAGGTCCGTTTGATTGTAAGAATGGAATTTGGGTGAAAAGATAACGAATTCCAGAGAATTGAATTGCCTAAAATTTCTTTTCCTTTAAAGTGTCAATTAAATGTGTTTGATTGGTATAATATTTCCCCTAAAAAATGTTGAAAATTTCTATCTTTTGTTGTTCGTTTTGCTTTGTTTCTCATAAAAATTGTCAATTAGAGGGACAAAATTTATTACAATTGGGAATATAATTTGTTCCAATAAAAATTAAAATAAATAAACCAGCTAGAAAACCAATTCCCACCACAAAACCAAGGAAATTCATCACGTGGGGGTGGGGAGCGGGGGGAGGAAAAGGAATTGCCAAAAAAGATTTGCAATCAAACAAGCAAAAAAGGTTAAAAGTGCAAAATATTTTCCATTTTCAATGAAAAAATTGGGCAAGTCAAATAAGCCCTTGGATTTTTCTCTAAAACAATTTCTGCAGTTAAAGGGTAACCTGACACAGATTTTGTTCTTAGTAATTTATTTAATTCTTTTAATTGCTCATTTAAATATTAATTATAACTATTTTCTTGTTTGATTTCGTTCATTGAATCAATTTCCTTACAAGTGATAACGCGATGGTGCCTTTCCTAATTTATTTTAACTGTGTGATAAATGACAATCAAAAATCGAAAACGAAGGTTGGGGTTTTAATAATATTTTAACCTCAAAAATTACAATCTTCTTATCATTGAGCAATTCGTAACTTTAGCATATTGTGATGGTCAGAGTTGGTTTGAATACGACGATGGTTATAGGCGGTATAGTTGGTGATATGGGCGGCAACAATACTAGGTCTCAGAAAGATTGGAATTTGTTTAAGATGATTCATTGTCTCATATTGGGCAATCAATTCAACGTGAAAGTCCTATTCATATGAAATGCAAATAGGATGTGGTAAGGCAAAATGATTCTGCCTTAGAATTTAGATTGGGATTTCTCTTAAAAGGTGAATTTGTAACGATGTTCTAATGGTTATAGTGGTTTGTGACAAGGAATATTTATATATATATATATATATAAAATGTGTGATTTGTGATTTAATTTATAATTGTAACCTATAATTTTTATTTTGTGATGGTGAGGTGGTGCGCGTTTGGTTTGTTATAGTACTAGGAGTAGTGGTGGCGACGACAACAACGTGTGACTAACTCTATTTTTAGTTACTATTTGTGACCAGATCTACAATTGTATGTGACTTGATTATATACAGTCACAAATTAAATTAACTTGGTCACAGATAGTCGCACTAAAGGCAAATTTGGTCATAGTTAGTCACAGGTAAAACAAGGTCGGTGAAAATAGTATTTATGGTTGTGGATTTGAGTTGAAGGTAGTGGTGGCGGTGCATTGGAAGTGGTGGCGGTACATTGGAAGTGGTGGTGGAGACTATAGGTGAAATGTTGTGCTAGTATGTGATGTGTGCAGATTTGTTTGTAGTGATACCTTGTGATCAAGTATGTGTTTATTGTGATTTGTTATAACTAATTTTGTGTTAATTGTGATCGATTGTAATTTGATCATATATCATCATGGTTAAAATTGACCTGATTACATACAATCACATTGAAGAAAAATTTAGTCACAATTAATCATACTAAAGGTAAATTTGATCACAATTAGTCAAACATAACACATGTGAGTGACTTGGTTGAGTACAATCACAGGCAATCATGCTAAAGACAAATTTACTTACAGTTAAACACAAATTAATGACTTGGTTACATACCGTCACTAATTAGACGGTCACAGGCAATCATACTAGATATAAATTTGATCACAATTTGTTACATATAACACAAATCTGGTAAAAAATCTGGTCATAGATAACATAGTTAATCACAAATCTGAGGTGATTCCATGGGATGGTTCTAGGGAGGGGTGGGTGTAATCTTTATAAGAAAATTTTAATTTTTGAGAATATTTTACAAGTTGGGGTAGGTTGTAATCTCGAAAAAAGTTTTCAATTTTTGAAAAAAAAAAAATTAAGGGTGGGATCCATGAGGTGAGGATGGTTGGAGGTTACGAGTTAGGGTATAATCTTATAAAAGATTTTTAATTTTTAGAAAATTTTATAAGTTAAGGTGAATTTCGAAAAAAGCTTTCTACTTTTGAAAAAAATTTACAGGGTGGTGTGGGTGGGATCCGTGAGGTAGGGATGGAAAGAGGTGGTTTCTGGGTAGGGTTGTAATCTTTATAAAAGATTTTTAATTTTTTAAAAATTTTTATAAGTTGGAGTGGGGTGTAATCTCGATAAAACTTTTCACAGGTGGGGTCCGCAGCCGTGGTGCGTGGGGCGTGGGATATTATTAATTGATATGCTATTAATTTCTTAGGAGTGGGTGGAGATAATTTATTCTAATTAATTGTATATTATGCATATTATTAATTGGAATTAAATTTTGAAATAATTTGACAATTTTTTTTGTTTTGAAATGTAATTCTTATATATATGAGTTATGTATTGCTCTCAGTAATAACAATCTTAAATGTCCCAAGTTTACAAGGAAACAGAACCGTCTCTATCCGACCTGCAAGAAAATAAGGGCCAGATTCGACTCATTAATAATGCCGTATGGAGAAATATAAATAATAGTTTTAATTTTTTTGAAAAAGAACTATATCGATCTGTTTATCTTTGTTAATATTTATTCATTTTATACCCAATGTGTGCCGATCAAAGTAATTCTGACAGGCCACATAGGAGAGCCTGTGCATCCTCCATGGCACCTCCCAACTCGTTGCCATCGCCTCCTCCTGTGCCTATAAATGCACACACCATTCATCACTACCTTCAACCCCAATATTGCACTTCTCCCAACCCCCATAATTGCATAGAGTAGAATTGTAATGGGTTAAGCTAGAGAGAGAGAGAGAGAGAGATCGGAATTGTAATGGGTTAAACTATATACATGTATATGTATATGTGTGTGTGTGTGTGTGTGTGTGAATTTCATGATTAACTCAGAGTCAAAGACTATAATCTAGTTAATTAATCAGGCATTATCACTAGTTACAGATTAAGAGCATTTTTAAAAGATTCTATATTTTCAAATAGCATATTTTACAATTTATAGAGTTTCCATTAATTTAGATTCTATATTTTACATAAAGTAGTGCAAGTGAATAGTGTTGTAATTTTGCATCAAATTGGATCAAAGTTCTTTTTGCCCTTTTTTTCATTTCGCAACAAATGTTATCAAGGGTATTTGTGTTATTTTACATTATACATAAATTTTAATTCTTAATTATTATTATTATTATTATTATTATAAACTTTAATAATTCTTAATTATTATTATTATTATTATAAACTTTAATCCTATAATCAACAATAATCGAAGAATGAATTAAAATAGAAGTACCAAAAAAATTTTAAAATGCAACAAACATGAATATTTACGACACTAGGTCACGTTTGTCGTATTATAATATCGATATTCGAAATGTAATACGTTATTTTTTAGCCCCCTATTTGACGCCATTGAAAAACCCTTCTTTTACACAGTAAATTTTTTAGCACAGTAAAATCATTAATTAACATTTGAAAAAACAACTGAGAGGGTTGAACAAAAGTCAAACATCCACCCGTTTAAAATACTTGACCTGCTTGCTCTTAGTTTGTCATTGAAAATTCCTTATGTTAGGGGTAAAATTGGAAGGTAGATATTATAACATTAAAAACAATTCTTTTTGTCTGACATGAATTCATCGGAAAGCCAACTTGAGCCTTATTTACTGTTGCCAAAAATAAATTCGCGTAAATTAAAGGACGCCAAATAGGCATTTAATAATATGATTTAATATTTTCTTAGTTGTGATATTTTCATTTATGTAGTAATAAATTCAATAAATAATTAATTTTTCATCTACATAAATTGTTAAGAATAAAAAAATGATCAAACATTGTTCATTTTTTGCAACTTTTTGTGTAATGAATTTGCAATAATTTTTATTTGAAAATTGCTAAATGTATATTATTGTGTACATCTTCCATGAAATTGTCTCCTATGTGGCACAACCTGGACAGCGCTGTGAAAGGGTGTTAGAAAAATCAAAAGTTATGATGGTGCCATATGAAAGAATGTAAAACTTAATGTGAGGCAAGATGTTCATATATCATAATTAATTTTAGTTTTGTGTAAAATTGTGCAAAATTTTGGTACGGGACTGAAGATAGTCTGAAGTCTAATTTTGTTAAAACAAAGTTTCTAAGTCATTGCACAACCATTTTAAAATCAAAGCTTGGATATCATGTAGTTAAGTTTGACCTTTTGTCTTAAGAGGCAAAACGTCTGTTTGTCAATATGAGTAGTATGATTTTTTTATTACTTTATCCTCAAATAATGTGGGATTCACTGTTTTCAACCAAGAAGGTGGATCACGTGAGAAAACTATTTTGGAATATGCGCTTTATTAAGAGCAGTAGTCTAAATTTTTATATATTATATTTTTGTTTTGTATTTAATTGATGGAGATGTACCTTTAATAAATATAATATAGTCAACGTCAAACCTACTTTTGGATTTTGGACCGTGTGAAAAAATCAATTAAGAGCTGTTTGACAAAGTTTTTGATAAAATAAAAAATTAGCAGAGTTTAATAAAAAATGTAAATTTCATTAAATTAATTGTTAACTTTGATTTCGATTTTTAAAACTTTTTACAAGCACCTAGTTTGGAATCTTACGTAGAAGATAAGGTAATTACTTAAAAGATGTAAGCTCTCATAAATTAAATCGTGAGCAATATTGTGAGATAGTGCAACATAGGGAGTTGGAGCATTGAGAAAAATGCGAGATTATGTAGGGCTGAGGGAGGAGTGCACGAAAAAAATGTGTTTAGAATTGATGATCGGTTCGATGGGCAAAAAAGGAAATAATACTAACATCAAGATCTGACTATGCATGAAATTATATTTTCAGTTAAATATTTTCATTGAGAAGGATTGATTTATGACAGTCCAAGCTTGCACTAGAGAGTAATATGTATAAATCAGTGTTCTAAAAGGCACGCCTAAACAGAGCCAAGGCATTATTTAAGTGCAATGCGTGGCGGAAACGTCAAGCCAAACTTGGCACCTTATTTAGCGGTCAATGATTGCTGTTGACTACTAATGTGTGCCTCGACATGATCATGTGGGCCTAAGCGCACATTATTATCTTCTCTTCTTCCCTTTTTTTTTTTTTTTTTTTTTTTTATCTAAAAGGCTGATTTTATTTTTTTCCAATTCATCCGCCCTAAATTCAAATAATTGCTTGAAGTCTTGAACAAAGGAAAAATCCCAAAAATTCCTATTTATTTACTATTTAGTATTTACATTTGAAACTTTTCTTTTTGTTGGAAACTTTAAAAAAAAGTATAAAGTTTCTATAAATCTATTTTAGATATTTGATAGGTATTATTTTTAATTATTAAATGATTTTTTGATTGATTAAAAAGTAAAATAATATTAAAATAAGAAAACGATTTTTTTACATTTGTCTCGCCTAAACTCGCTTAATTCATAGCATGACCTCCACGTATTACGCCTTTTAGAACATTATGTGTGATGCATGAATAAATATATTTTAAATAAAGTTAATGAAACGTATGAATAAAAAGTTAAAAGTTGATAAATATTGTGAATTTCATTAAATATATGATAAGAATTAATTTAAATTTGAATTTTAAACTATTAGGAGTATCGATTTTTGCACGTGGACTCAAAGCTAACTTGCAATGCTACAAGTCAAACCTGGAGACTAAAGAGACCGGCGTGGTGTGCGACTAGTCATTCACTTATTCATTAATTCGGATGTCATTTTTAGTCCTTTTCTCCTTTTACTTCATGGAGGGTGTCATACTTTTTTATTTTTATTTTTATTTTTTGTCAAATCACGAAAAAAAACAATAATAATAAAATAAAATTTGGGGGCCATACTCGTGTTTATGAAGCTCCAATCTGATTTAGATAAAATCATAATTTTAATCAGTTTTGATAAAGTTGATAGAATGTGTAATTGAATTATTGTGAATCTTATTAAATATATAATTAAAATTAATTATCAACTTTAACTCAAATTTTAATTCGCTTTTATAATTGAACTAAACAGGAACGAAATAATTTAGGACAATGCAAAAAAAAAAAAAAGGTCATATTTCTCAATTTAAAACAGTGCAATTTATTTAACGCTTGTGTTGGCTGCGATTTTAAATCAATTAAAATCAATTTTTGATCATTATTTCACTATTCAAGTCGTCATTTTTGAATTATTCTCTCATACGTAGAATCCATTTTATCTCTAATGGTGTAAAAATCAATTCTCAAAATCCCTACCAAACAAATATTTAATATTTATTCCAAGGCTAACGTGAGAAGGTTCCTTAATTATTTTTTACTAGTTCGTTTTTTAATGCACTCTGCACTCATATCGACGATTTTTTATTTTATTTTTATTTTTTTAGGTTCAAAGTGAAGCATCGTTCCCAAATCCGAACTAGTTCTCAACTTCTTAGGTCTTTTAATACTCGTGACCAAGCCAGTTGTCTCTCTCAATTGAATTACATAACAATAAAATGTTGGAATTCAACAAAAACTAAACTCCAATAATTCATTAAATAGAGGGTACGACTTCAAATATATAAAAAAGAAAAATCACATGTATCATTGAAGTAAATTATTGCACTAAGTGAGCTTTGATGAAGGCATAGTGCAAAATCAAGTTCACTTAAAACAATATTTGGTTCAAACAACCCTCCTACTTTTTGTACAGTTTTTAATTAATGGAGGGGGAGGGAGTGGGGAGGGGGGTGAAGAAAAAAAAAAGGGGAGAAGAAGAAGATTAGAGGCTAAGAATTACTTAGTATCCTCCTCCTCTGGTTTTTTGCAGCAACAAATGCTTGGTTTGAAGCCCTTTTCCAGCATCTTTTCCACCTCTTCAAATTGCAATCCTTTTGTTTCAGGGACTAGGAAAAATATAGCGACAAGTCCAAGAAACGAAAATCCAGCAAACAAAAGAAATGTGCCAGCAGAACCAAGAGCTTCTGTTAGTGTTAAGAACGTCTCGCTCACTATCAGATTAGAAGCCCAATTAGAAACTGCTGCGATTCCTCCACCCAACCCTCTGTATCTCAGTGGATAAATTTCGGAATTCACAATCCACGGGACTGTTCCCATTCCAGGTGAGTACGATATAATGTATAATCCCAGAAGCAGAACTGCGAAAAACCCGAATTTGGAAGGACAGCCTTGTGTGTACCAAGTACGACGTTCTTGACGACAAGAACCTCGTATAGCATCTGTTGAAGCCAAGCATGCTCCAGGATGATACTAATAGATGGGAAACATGGCAAAAAAATGAAGAGAATTAAGACACATAATAGAGTGTGAAAAAGTAAAAAGAGGAAAAGTTAATATGGAAAGCTCACTTTGTTATCTCCATTAGCACAAAAAGCACAGTGGGGCGAGGCTTTCAAGCACGACATGCAGTTCCAAGATGATGCATCGGGGGCTTGTAAGAAACTTGAACAGGTGGAATTTCTGCCAAAGTGTTGAGATTCAAGGCTACTAACTGACGGAGAATGAATTGAAGCTTCATGAAACATGATAGATAATGCGACAAGGCAAACTATAATTCCAAACATAGAGATAATCATCAATCTTCTCCTCCCGAATCTATCAACAAAAAACATACTAACAATGGAGCCAACAGCATTAAGACCGGATGTGATGAGAGAAAGTGCCAATGCTGTCTTGTTTGAAGCAAATCCGGCTAGTTGAACAATCGTGGGACTGTAGTACATGACGGTGTTTATACCCACAAATTGTTGAGCAACTTGAACGGCTATACCTGCGTATAGGCCCCGACGCACAACTACGTTACCCCATGCGCTTTTTAGTTTGGAAAGGAAGTTGTCACCGATTGAACCTTCCTCGGCCTTCTCCATTTCAATTGATAATTGTAGAGCTTTCATTTCATCCTCAACTTCATTAGAAGGATAAATTTTCTCTAAAATAACCCTAGCTTCCTTAACCTTGTCCTGATCAATATTATTATGTGGGAATTGTTTATAAATTGGAGCAATAAAATGATTTGCTATATGAAATAGTAAATCTAAGAGATTTTTACCTTTCTATATAACCATCTGGGGGACTCGGGAAGTGACAACATTAAAATGAATTGAACGACGGCCGGAACTCCTGCTACCCCAAGCATCCATCGCCAGGTTCCAGGTGCCTTATAACACATCAATTTCGTTTTACATTAAAGGAATATAAACATAGGAAAATCTAAAATAGTGGAAAGGCATTAGAAAAACTACCTTGGTGAATGCTAAGTTGATAAGATATGCTAAAAATTGTCCTCCAGTAATTAGCAAACCGTTTGTGCTAACTAACGCACCTCGAATTCTAGCAGGAGAAGCTTCGGAAATATAAAGGGGTGATGTCATGGAAGCCATCCCCACTCCCAAACCAACTAATATTCGCCCAAGGATTATCATCCATGGCGCTGGAGCAGCGCACATGACGATTGCACCACAAAAGAACAAGATATCAGCTAGAAGAATAGATTTTTTTCGACCGTACTTGTCATTGATCCAACCACCAACAGCAGCACCAATAATAGCTCCTGCTACAGCCATGCTCACAATTGTTTCCTACACAATGAACGAACATATTAATCAATCTTGTTAAAGAAATGTAAGAAAGTCGAGAGTTTAGAGAACCTGAGTTACTTACCTGCAACCATGTATGCCTGTCAACAGATTTGAAGTCGTCTCGAATGTAAAGTGATGCACCAGAAATAACACCTAGTGACCAGCAGCAATTTTGTTTAAGTGATAGACCATTTACAACATAGCATGATGTGGAGTTCAAAGTAATTTATGCAAAATTATTGAGAAATTATTTTTGGGAAAAAAAATCTCACCAAACGCGAAGCAGAAACAAAAAAAAAAAACACAAACTGGCCAAAAAAGAGAAAAAAGAAAATTTAATGTGGTTTCGATGAACCGCCACAACCACATGAGAAGAAAACTTTATTAGCTGCTAAAACTTCACAACACAATGTTTTCCTCGCTCTTACAACTCTCCATACAACAGAAAAATCAACATACAACACGTAAGTGTGAACTGCTGTTTCTCCCTAACCTTTTTCTCCTCTAAACTCATCAAATTTTAGATGCATGTAATTCTCTACCCAGATTCTCGTCATCTTGGTGCCAAGCACAATTGATCTCAATAGAATGTCAAGAATTTATAGGAAAGACCTTCCCTTATTGGATTAGGAGTCCTTATCCTAATTGCAAAAGGACTTCTCGTTTCCAATATCGAAAAAAGAAAAAACAATTTTACCTTATTGCATTAGTTTATATTTATTGTCAAACTAAAATTCAAACTCTTTTATTTCCCAAATTTGAATCAATCCCAATAATTATGATGAAGTCAGTAAAAGAAAATTATCTGTTACCAGTGTCATAACCAAACAAGAGGCCACCAATGCCAGCTGATAAAGCAAGTCGCATAATATAAGGAGTTTTCCAAGTTGTTCTCCAGCATTCCGTGAATTCGGTTTTATCCGGCTTAGAAATACCACCCTCCATGTTTTTCCTTTCACCAAAATAAATTCAGCAGTGGAATTCTATAAAATACAATTGAATTCGAAGATTAGAAAATATGAAGTCATACAAAGATATAGAATTACTTTCATTCGATGTACTAAATTTTATACAATCGTTACAAACAAAAATTATAGTTCTTTATATGTTTTCTTAGACGACTTATCTGTCAAACAGATAATTAATAAATAGGACCCAACAATAATCTTCCACCACTGAAGCAATCAATCCAAATTATGCCTTTCAGTAAATTTAACAGTTAGTTCATGATTAACGAAATTAAGAATAAAAAAACTCCTCTCAAATCAAAATTTTCAAAACCTGGGAATAGAAAGGGACGATTGTAACTCTCAATAGAGCCTGATTAACCTAATGAGAATTAGAAATTTGAGGGTCCTGTGATTGAAATTCAGTTTTATAAAATAAAAAACCCCTCGTAATATGACATATTCGAGGAAAATCAGATTCAAGAACATGATATAATGCAGTTTTAACACCATGCAGAAGAATCAAAATAATAAAATCGAAAACCCATGTGAGAGATCTCTGCACATAAACAATTATATGCGTACAGAATCATACCTCAAAAAGACGACTTTGGTTCTTCTTCTGCTTTCTCCTTCTACAAGTGAATATAAATAGATAGCAAATATATCCTAATCCTACTAATACAGTAATACTTGAATGGGATTCCAATAAATAGGACTCTTATTTATTAAAGGATGTTGGCAATGGATAAACACTAATTCGAAATAAAATTGTATTTTATCCAGTTCCTCTCGAAAAAATTGCTCAATTTTGATTGGACTTTGACTCTAAATTAGGAAGGGCCCACAGGAGTAAAACGATAGATTGTGTCATGCCGTATTCTTTGAAATCCTAAGATTTCTTTGAATTTTTGTGTACTGAAGTATTATTGTATTTAAGTAGCATTTCTCATATACTGTATTTTTTGGGGGTTATTAATGTCAAATAATAAAAATCTTGAACTCCCAAGTTTGCAAGGAGACAAAACCCTTTTTATTCGACCCACCAGAAAACAAGGGTAAGGTACGACGCATTAATAACGCGATAGGGAAAAATATAAATAAATGTTTTAAATTTTTTGAAAAAGAGCTATATAGATCCATGTTACATTTTAATATTATCTTTATGAAAAATTTGCAGTCGAGGTATCAAACATTTCGTTTATTAGTAGACTTTGCCCAAACCTTTAATTTGTATTAATCACGGTCCCAAACCTTTCAAAAATATACACCGAAGGTTCAAATGGATGGAAATCGTCCGTTTGACCGTTAGTTAACTAATAAAATTGAATTTTGACCAATTTTTGACTAACTTAAAAGGGTAGAAAGGTAAATTTTCTATTTAATTCTATAATAAAACAAATAAACTAATATACCAAATAAAAATAAAAGAAACTACTATTCATCTTCTTCTTCCACCACCCACCCAGAAGCCCGATTCCATTGCCCAAAGCCACCAGTCTCCGGCCAAAAAATCAACCAAATCCATTGTCATTTCCTTGTAAGAAACAATGGCATCCCAGTTGCGAAAGAAATCACCCTCATAAATCAGATTGCAAGAAACAACACTTTATTGCGAAAAAACAGAACTTTGTTCCCAAAAATCAAGAATCTGAAGAAAAAGAGGAAGAAGTATATGATGCAGAAGGAGACAAAGAGGATAGTAATTTCAGCTTGAAGGGCTCGACTCAATCACACTCCCATGGGGTCCGACCATTAGGATATCTTTACTTCAGCGCTTCGAGCAAATTGGGATTTCTGGGCGCAAGGCTAGCTATTTGTATGACCTTGCTAATAAGTATAATTCCGGGATTTTGATGGATGAATCAGTGGTGAAAATGGATGACAGATCATTGTTCACAATGCTCTCGATGGTGAAGGGGATAGGTTCCTGGTCAGTCCACATGTTTATGATATTCTCGCTGCGTCGACCAGATGTGTTGCCTGTGAGTGATTTAGGGGTTAGGAAAGGTGTGCAGTTGTTGTATAGTTTGGAGGATTTGCCTAGGCCATCACAGATGAAGCGGTTGTGTGAGAAGTAGAAGTCGTACAGGTCAGTTGGGGCATGGTACATGTGGCAGTTTGTTGAGGGGAAGTGGACTCCGGCAGCTAGTGCTACAACGGCCGGAGAGAGAAATGAATTGACGAGTTAAGTTGGTTGGAGACTATGGTGGCGACAGCCCATGGAATTGGGGTTGGGTGTGGTGGCGTGACGTGGCGTGGCGTGGCGTGAAGATGAAGATGAACAGTATTCTCTTTCTTTTCTTTGATTTTTATTTATTTTGTTTTTACTTTTCTATTGTTATTATTAATTATTTTAATTATTAATATTAAGAAAAAATGCAAAATACCACTTTGCCCTTTATAATTTGGTCCAAATTGGTCAAATTTTGACTTTTATAGTCAACTAACGGTCAAATGGATGGATTCCATCCATCTGGACCCCCGGTGCATATTTTCGAAAGGTTTAGGACCATAGTTGGAGCAAAATGAAGATTCGGGTAAAATCTGCAAAAATTGAAAAAGTTTAGGACCGCTGCTGCAATTTTCCCTATCTTTATTAATATCTATTCATTTAAACACGGTATACTCAATGTCTGCCAAACAAAGTAATTTTGACACTCCACATAGGAGAGCGTGTGCATCCTCCATGGCACCTCCTGACCCGTTGCCATCACGTCCTCCTGTGCTTGAATACATACACCGTTCATCACTACTAGTGTCACTACCTCTAGCAATTCTCCCAACTCTCATAATTGCATGGGCCGGAATCGTAATGGGTGTGTGTGTGAATCACATAATTAACTCAAAGTCAAAAGACTGTACTCTATTTAATTAATCGAGTATTATCACCAGCTACATATTAAGCTCCATTTGATATGCTTTAAAATTTTAAATTGTTTACTGCAATATTATTCTCCACTACACATTTACATAATAAAATATTCTATACACAAATCAATAAAGTTTCATTACTTTGTAACCACACATTCTTCAAAAAATACTATTCAAAAATCTTTAATTTTCAAATAATGGATGACAAGAAAGGACCTAAAAGCATCTTCAAAAAATTCTATATTTTTAAATG
Source organism: Olea europaea var. sylvestris (assembly GCF_002742605.1). NCBI lineage: Eukaryota > Viridiplantae > Streptophyta > Magnoliopsida > Lamiales > Oleaceae > Olea > Olea europaea. The sequence continues at coordinate 25,723 of NW_019238082.1, read as the reverse complement.
AGTTTTGCTCCTGTAAAGGGTAGGCTGACTGCCTCCCTGACAGAAGCCCCACAAAAGGGGGTGGGACCCGCAAAATAAAATGGACCCGGCTATTTGTGGGGTTCGATCAGGGGGCAGTCAGCCCCCTGTTCCTGTAGCAAGACTCTTTTTAAATAGCATGTTATACAATTTATAGAGTTTTTATAAATTTGAGTAAAATAATTTTAGAGTTTGTTTGGTACAGCTATTAATTTAATTAAAATTAATTTTTTGACTATTATTTCACTATTTTAGACGTCATTTTTGAATTCTTCTTTCACAAATAGGACCCACTTTATCTATAACAGTCAAAAAATCAATTATCAAAATCCCTCACAAACAAGCACTTAAATACTTCCCTCCAAAATATTATATTATTTCTGTTACGTGTTGTCATACTTGGCCAACCGACGTGGGCCTATGGCCCACTCAATTCGAACCATGTGGCACTTTAGCCGAAATGGGTTGAATGGCCGAGGCTCATATGCCGAAGCTAGTGAAACTAATCGAGCCTCATCTGCCGAGGCATGTGAAGATTGTTGAAACCCTACAGTGGAAGTACTACGTGTCTGGCAGAAGCCTCCGAACCATGAAGGGACGTCTTCCATGGTCACTTCTCCCAAGAGGTCTCCTACATAAGGATCTGGTTAGAATGATTGATGGAACATTTGTCATGAGTGCATATGTCAGATCTTATCACCAGTATGAGGGCTCTACACAAGCAATAAATGCGCAACAAGCTAGCAAGTCAAGAGTGATACCTAGGATTGGATATTTGAATTAAGAAGATGAGGCCACGTATCACCTCATCTAAGGGCTGACATTTCATATGTAACACTATGGATACTTCCATTATATAACATTGAAAGGCTAATGCAAGAATCAATATAAGAAGCCACATTTTACTCTCTTATTATCTTTACAATAAAATACGAGTTCACACACATTTACATTCACTTTCATGAGCACCGATTGGTAATTATTGTACAATCGGATTAAGAACGTCCCGTTGGATTCCAAATGTTCTCGTCCCGCGTCGTTGAACTACTCCCACGCCATTGATTCTTTCGTTCTAGACCGTCCACGAGTCTTAGCGTGTAGGACATTCGCTCACGTGTGCGCGGGTGGGTCCGACATCTGTTGGCAACACTTCTTGGGGTCAACAATTTCCTTCTTTTTTATATATATTATTTAATTTAGTCATTATATGGAGCATTAAAAACAAGAATATTTTGAATAAATTTAATTATAGAGAATATATTTGACTTTCGAAATTTAAAGATTCAAACACAATCTTTCTTTTAAAATATCAATTTAACGGGTCTCTTGAAATGTAATTTTAAGGGTCAATTCTTTAATATAGGAACAATACTACTTATATATAAGCAATTATATAATGATTTACATGCAAATGAGATGTCAAAAATAAAGTGATGAATTAATTTTTTTTATTTAATTGAAAAAATTCTGATTTGATCATATCTCATATCATGTGTATGTATACCATTATGTATAGGGTAATTGGCATAAAAAATGTCCCTATCTTTCAAGTTTATTGTGAAAAACGTCCACACCTTTCATTTTTTTGACATTTTTGCCCTTATTTCAACCTTTCGTTGCACTGAATGTCCTTTCCACTGTTTTAGAACGTAAAATGACAATTATACCCTTTTATTTAAAACAAAAAAAGAGAAAAATTCAGAACAAATTGCAATCCTGTCCCTAAACTTTTAAAAAAGTGCAAATGAGTCCCCAATACTTAAAATATTGAAAATAACCAAAAAAAAAAAAAAAACACTTTCTCTTCTCTTACTCCCCTTTCCACTGCCACCTTTCAAGCCAAAAAATTCCCACCAACCACCGGATCTCCATACCTTCGGAAAGCCCACACTCCCCTCTACGCATACCGCCCAATGGGTTTCCATTAATTTCATTCTAATAGCACAAATTCTCCTTCGCACAGGTTATGTTTCATTTCTCGATTTTTGAATGAATAACCATGTCCAGGCGACAATGGGGAAGACCTATATGCTCATTGGATGCGCCATGAGGTGTAGGTACCTTAGGTGGTGGTTCGCGATCATAGGTCCCACCACCGACGTTAAAAAAATCGCTTGAAAGCTGCACAGCGACTGTGTTTGAAGCTCAGCCGACTGGGTTTGATTGTGTGCATTAAAGGATGTTTGAGGACCATGGACAGGGACGTTTTAGTGTGTAGAATAGATCTGGAGGTTGTGTAGGTCATAAAAGTCGCCGAAAGTGAAGATTCCAGCCACTGTTTGTTGCGTGAGTAACCTATTTTGGCTTGATTTTCCAGGCAAAATGATTGGAGTTATTGTCGGATCTTGGGTGGGTTGCGAAGAGGAAAGTGAGGACTTTAAGGTGGTATGTTAGTCCGGCCAAAGCAGCGATTTCGTAGGGCATGGGTGTCGTTGGAAGTGAAGATTCCGATCACTGTTTGTTGCGTGGGTAAGCTATTTTGGCTTGAATTTTCGGCCAAATTGATTGGAGTTATAGCCGGATCTTGGGTGTGTTACTAAGAGGGATGTGTAGGCTTCAAGATGGTATGTTGGTCCTGTGCCCAAGGTGGCCGGAGGGTAGAGTTTTGGTGGTCCATAATTGGTGGTTCTAAAATCTTAGTTGTGATGGATTGAGGGAGTATTGGGGACTCAATTGCACTTTTTAAAAGTTTAGGGCTAGGGTTGCAATTTGTTTTGAATTTCTCTCCCTTTTTGTTTTAAATAAGAGGGTATAATTGTCATTTTACATTCCAAAACAATGAAAAGAACTTTCAACGCAACGAAAGGTTGAAATAAGGGCAAAAATGTCAAAAAATGAAAGTATAACCGTTTTCCACAATAAATTTGAAAGGTATGGATGTTTCGTACCAATTATCCTTATATACATGTAGTACAACCATTAAAATAGAGAGTATTTCACTTTTAAATAACCTCTTGGAGATGCTTTAAGAATTGAATTAATTTCTAATAAATAATGTTTGGGGGTGTTTGTGCCCCATTATTTGTGAGTAATATATTATAGAATAGTGATTGATGCTGAATGTGTGGTTAAAAAAGAAAAAAAAGTTTTTGATTTACAGTAATGTTATTTTAATGAAGAATGTGTGGCTGAAAATGAGTATTGTAGAAAAAATAATGTGGTAGAATATGAAAAAATAGTAGACAAACAAAGCCTGAATAAAAAATAAGAGGAAGTGAATCAAAAAAAAAAAATTTGGTCCTGTTTGATAGAGATTAAAATCAAATTTTTAGTGGATTTTAATAAAAATTGATGAAATGCATTGTTCAAATTTGAAAAATTGTGAATCTTATTAAATGTATTGTTAAAATTAACTGTTTACTTTAACTTAAATTTTAATAAGATTTTTCAGTGGTACCAAATAGAGAATGAGTTTATTTAAGTAAATTTAACAGATCTTTTGAAAGAAGGGATAGAAGACGGGGGAATGATTGTTAACTATACGAGAATTCGTATGATTCCTCCATTACACGTAGGTTTTCAATAATAAGCACTGCAAGAATGATGATAACTCTAAAAGGAATGATCTTGATCGTCAATCTACAGATAGTTTAGTAGCTTTCACCATACACGGGAAATTGCCTTATCTTATTACTAGTGACGGGCCGTGCGTTGCACGTGCAGTGGGTAATGCAGTGTAAGTAATAATGCTAGAATTCATTCTTGTGGTATCTTAATGGAAAAGAAGACATGATTAGAAGGATGATTACATTAGATTATATAAAATGTGTCCACAAGTAGTTACATTGGCAATAGTAATATGATGTACAAAACAAAGTTCTTAGGTGCCATACACAGAGATGTTACATGCCGTATTTGGGTACATGGTTTCTAATATGTTAATATGGACAATGAACAAAATTTAGTATGACAGATAGAGATGCTGGGAATCTGGTCTGTTGGATTGTGGACACAAGTGTGCAAAAGAAATACAAAATATGTATTTTCAGGTCTTCAACAGCTACTCTTACTTCTGTTTTTTATTTGCATGTTTGGGAGCTTCATGTGTAGTGCTTGGTTGTGTGGTGTTCGCAGGTAACTGGTTGTCATCTTGGAGGTGTGAGTCAAGGATGAAGATGACTTCATATGGTGCCTTGTTAGTGGTTGTCTCTATATTTCCAGCTTTGATGTATACGATGTGCTCACGTGGAGTTGTTGCTGGAATTGTAGAGCTGCTTTCCATATGTTCCTGTTGGAATGTTCATTAGAAGTAGTTAATAGTATATTTATTGGAGAGAAAATAGTAGGCAAAAAAATGAAATTTTGAGATAGTTACATTAGAACTTTGCTTCATCAATTCTGTTGCTGGGCATTTGAGGAATGTTTCAGCTGGTTTTCCAATAATTGATGCTGTCATTGAGCCTGTGTAGTCTTGTAACTGAACGATTGCTCTTGGTCTGTTAGAGTACAGGTGGAATCATTGTTAGTGTTTTGTGATGTATTTGATTATCATTAGATGATGAATAATGTATCTATTCATGTAAATGATGTACTTGTGACATGAATATATTCTGACCTTGGAGTCGGTGTAGTATAGTTGTGCTTGCAAAATCTACAAAAATAAGTTTCGTTTACAGCTACACTTGTAGATTTGTTGCAATTGTCACATGATAGATACCATAGTGGTTTGTCTATATCAGCCAATGTAACATTTACTCTTGTCCAGAAGTGTCGTTGCTGCAATGTGTACAGTAACATGCGTAAATATATAATGTTAGCGATAGTTATAAAATGTAAGTGAGAAGGTGTACCATATGTTGTAGCTGTTTGATGTTGACTAACTTTTCTTCTGGTGGGCAAGAAATTGTGGTGGATGTGGGGAAGATATAAGCTTTTCTTGTCACGATGTCATTTATTGTGATGATGTTCTCTTCTAGCCTGATGTTAGAATGAAATTGTTAGAAGTAAATAAGGAAATTATGAGTAATAATTACAATAGATACAAGTATATAAATGGAAAAATGAAAGAATGTACCAGTGCTTTAGTTCTACAACTTACTCAAATGGGGGATTAATGAGTATTGATGAGTTCATTTTTGTAGAGACAGATATTCCTAAATAGAGATTCAAATGAGGTTTTGTATTTAAGGTCTAAATTCATATGTTTCGGTGTGATTTTGTACAAGGAGGAGTCAATTTATCATTGACAGAAGTTACTCTTAATCTGTTGCTCACAACAATTGGTTTTGTGGTGATTGTGTTGTGGATGGTATTACATTCATTTGCAACGAAATTGTCCCACATCTGAAGCATGCGTGTTTGGAACCTATAATGTTTCAAATTGTATTTAATATGTAATAACTAAAAAGAGTTAATTTGGGGTTTGAAATAGTAAATGTGTGATAAAAGTAAATGTTTTACCTTTCGTTCATGAGAATGACATCTTGTATTGTTGATTGGTTGTCAAGAATTTGAATTACTCTTTTGGGGAAGATGTCGACTACTATTCCAATGATGCCTATAAGAAATAAGATGGGCTAGTAATGAGTATAGGTTGTAATTTATGTTTAAGATAGAAGTAATGAAGTGTAAGATGTTAATAGGATTGCAATTACTTACTGATTTCTGCATTTGTGTCCATGTAGCACTGAAGATTTTCGAATGATATGAAGTTGTAAGTTGATGAAAGGAGGGAGTTAAATTGTTCGTCGACTTCAACGATGTTGGTTTTTGCATTGATTGTCCATCGAATGTGACCAAGCGGGGCTCTATAGTATGTATTTGTTTCTTTAACTTGTGCATTTGAGATGAGGTATGTTTTGTGCAGTAGTAAGGTGCCTTCGAACGCTGTGATCGAGCTGTCGAATAACGTGGCCTGAACTTTGTTTCCTTGCATAAAAACTAAGTTAAATTGTGTTTTAGAAGGTAGGGGTAGAGAATAATTATAAGGGAAGGGACATTTTTTGGGATTTGGAAATGAGGATGTTGATCTTAAATAATATAGTGCACTTTTGTGGTTTGTGATATAATGTATATTTTATGATTGAATTAGGAACTCTAGCTTCAGTTTTTGGTGGTGGAATATGTATTATCCAGTGCCCGTTTCTATGAAGAATTTCTATAGTACTCGAAAAGAAAATGGAGGACAGATTATCAAGAATGAAAAAACTATTGCAGGCCCAAGTGATATGAGTTCACAAAAAATCTTGTACTTGGAGTTGTTAAGGAAGGTGTTACAAAAATTGTTAAAGAATCTTGATTATAAATCAGCTGGCTATTGTTTACATAAGCATTTTCATGGTCCAGACTGTTGAAAAATGTCAGAAAAGTATTATTGGCAGTAAGAAGAAATTAGATACTAAAGGTACGTTCCAACTAATGGAGTATTAAATGTTGGATAAACTTTTGTACTGCCATATTTTTTATTTTCATGTTTGTGTCAGGACAATTGGTGATAATTTAAATCTTTGACACGGTATATGACATGTAGTTGAAGATGCTCATTCTTGATTTGGTATGTATTTTTCAGGTGATTGCATTGTAGAATGATTAATTATGTCCATCAGTTCATGGTTAAAAACGTCTAGATTGCTTCTAGAGGTATGAGTTTCCTGAATATGCAGTTATTAAAGTTGCATGCATTTAAACCTGTGTTATCTGCTTTTAGTTAAGTTCCAAAATCTTTTTCAAAATTCATTGTGGATCAAAGTTTCAAATAAAGAAACTTAAATTATGTGAAGAGAGTTACCTTATGGTCCATTAACCAAATGTGTTGGTATTTCAATGGACTATTTCTAGCTTTGGTGGGAGAGCATTTTTCTGAAACTACTGCCTTTACAGTCCAGCTAGATTCTCCAGGTTTGATGTTAGGTATGAGTTTATATTCTGCCATCTATATCTGCAATTAGTTTTACAGGATCAGCAGAGGAGAATGGTTAGAAAAATGAAGAGTTAAAATGAAACATAACTATATGATAATGCTTGTGAAAATGTCTGCAGTAAATGTTGCTGTTCGGTGAAAGAATGGAAGTTACCAGGTTGATGTTAGAAATGAGGAAATGAAGCTAGAGAAGATGAAGTGGGTAAAGGTTTTATTTGGTGTCTTATATATTGAGAGATTGGATGCATAGTGGATAGAAATGATGAGAGTTTAGAATTAGTGGTGTAAAAGTCAGATTTCTGTTTTCAATATTGACTTGAAAATGGTTAGTGGGGGGCCAGAATTTTGTTTACTACTACAAGCAAATGTTTTTAGGGAATGGATGGGAGTAAGTGAGTTGCCAGGTATTGATGTGGTTTTTTTGCAGGGGACAAGTGTTGATTCAGTAGAATTAGTGGATTTTAGTGGAGAAAGAAAAATAAAAAGAAATAATTTTGCAGGGGATAGATGTTGATTCGGTAAAATTAGTGGGTTATAGTGAAGGAAGAAAAATGAAAAGAAATGGGTTTTGTTAATCCATGTAAGCAAATTATATGTCAATATTATTAATATGTATATTACTTCTGCCATACCTTCACCACTCGTTTGAGTTTTAAAATAAGGTTGCTAGGCATTACCAATGAGCCCTGAATTTTGTAAATTTTGTATCATTGCATCTACCCCAATCACCATAATAACAAAATACTTAACATAATATTACCATCCATGAATTGAACCTTGCAATTTTCTAACTTGAATCAAATAATCACAATAGAAGATAAAACTAAGATCGACAAGCATTTAGGAGTCAAACATTTGAATGATCAAAGTGTAAACAGAAGTAGGAGATTTGGTGGGAAAAAAAAAAAGAAAAATTACCAAAGGATCAGTCTAGAACGACGCAATCATCATCTGAATTTTCAGGTTGTAAAGTTCCTTCAATACCACTTTGATTGTCACCTAAGAGGTCACATGCTGCTCTCTTATGAAATCTTTGTGCAGTATGACGAACAGATTGCTTCTCAGATTACTGATATTTTCTCTTCTTATGGATACTTCTATCCATATATTTAATCCTTTGCCACCTCACCACGACTAATTTCCCTCATGCTTTTCTTCTACTCTGTAAAACCATGTAATTATTCAAAAGATAGCTAAATGGAAAGAAAATGATGCCCAAAAACAAATGACCACCTACCTGGTGAAAGGCTAGGCAAAGAATGCTCAATAAAGTGGGTTGCTGCCATGGGATTAATGGTGTCCGAAAGTCGCAGTGTCAAACAGAATCAGAGTCTCACTACAAATTGTGAATCTAACCTCAAGGCCTAAGACCTATTGGACAACATAAGCCAAGTACCATACAGAACAAAAGCAAACAAATAAAAGAAAGGCTACAATTTCATCCTAGTTGATGAAATTTACTGGTGCATTTTGCATCAACACTCTCAACTTAGGGATAGAAATTAGTTGTTTAATAAAAAATGATACAATAGCTTTGGAGTATTTACATCGTCATTTCCACGTAATTCAAATGAAATTTAAACGAAAAATTCTTAGACCGTTTCGAATACCAATTACTTCACTACCTAAAATCGCACAAACTCAAATGAGAAAATCACCACAAAATAAATCAAGGAATACTTACCAACTGCTTAGAAGATGATTCAGGTTCGCTATCAGACTCCTCCTCAGATGCATACTCATCGTATGCGAACCTACCATAGCCCAAATTTGCTGATATAAAAATGGCAGAGAAGAAGAAGGGCTATTTCTTCTATGCCTCAATACAACAGAAGAAGAAGGCGTCGAAGCATAGCAAGTAAAACAAAACACCTTAAATCGAATAGGAAAATTAGCATAATTTTGTGGGTACAAATTATGAAAAGCCCGGTTCAATTTTAGAGTGTTTATATGTGAGAAACTGGTCCTAGACATGGCTCTGAGATTTAGTTTTAAATGTTCTCAACTAATTTCCGAAGGTGTGGTTGCTTCAACAAACTTATTTGACACAAAACAACAAAAGATACTCTTGAGAGAGAGCGTCAATAAATGTGAAGGAAATAAGTGTTGGCTAGGAATATGTTCATATCAACAAAAATGACTTGTAACTGGAATATGTAGCATGTAATTTTAAAAATAAAAATTAAAAAAAAAAATAAAAATTAACGCAGGAAAACTGAACAAATATGTCAACATTAATGACCTAACATATAGTACTCAAAGCATGGTATGATATTTTCATAGCAGAAAACAAGAGAAAGGACCAACAAATAGATAGACTCATCACATGATATCTCCCATCTGGATTATTAGGTGATGTTAGGAATATGCACTTACGTCTCTCCTGCTCAACAACCTCTGCAATCTGTTCTACATCCAAGCTGAAGTCTGATTTTTGAGACACTGCCAAAAGTGAGGATATTGAATGAGAATGAAATTGTTAGGGTCAAGTTGACGCCCTAAAATTATCAGATAAGTAATAGCAGCTCACACATATTTGAACTAATAAACACCTCAAATCAAGTTTTTTATACATCTAGATTATAATAAACACAAAAGCTTCACAATAAGTAGATGTTCAACTTACTTGCTTAAGACCAATTTGCCTTAGAAAAGTGCAAACCATAAGCTATAAACACAAGTACAACTTTCTTCCCATAATAACTCTTCAATTACCCGAAGAAAGAGTAAAAACATAGATTTTCCAGTAACTATGAAGAGAAATACAGGAGACAACAACACAAATCTAGGCATGTTCACACTCATCAAAACCAATTAAGATTTTCTTTTGTTCCCTCATGTTGAGAATAGAGTATAACGGGAAAGTGAAATGGAACTCAATGTTATCACATTTGTTTATAGAAGAAAGCTACGTCAAACATCTATAGTAAACATCAAGCCCAATGTTAGCAGAAATATGATTCTATCCATGAACTATAAACCCTCAATTTCGCAATGTTTATGATTAAAACATCCCTAAACGTAAGTATGAGATTACTCTATCCAACATCGAGAAAAAAATGGTCCCTTACCTACTTAAAGACATTCACTAATTATTCATATTCGACAAACAATAAACCTCATTATTTACATCAATAAAATATATATAAGCCTCAAAGAATTAAATTCGAACCAACTATTTATTTAAGAATCGAAAATTTAAGTAAAACCCTTAGCGTTAAATCAATTTTTTTCCTCATAGCATCAGAATCCAATTAATTATCAACAGTTACTGGTGAAATATCAAAACTTTTTGGAGATGAAAAATTCTTAGCCACAACCAGGTCGGAGGCCCAGTTGGCAAGTTCTCTTTCCCAAAAACATACCGAATCTCTCAAATACAAAAAATTCATTTTTCACCACATTGCCCTCTCGTTCCTCATTGAAGACATCCCAAATTATCATAATAAAAACAAATAAACAACAAACTTGCATGCAAAGCGTACAGATCAATCAAGCTTTGAAGGAAAATGCACGAAATATGTTTTACCCAATTAATAAATATCCACAAATAGAGCAAAAAACAAAAATCAATAGAATATATAAATAAAATCAATTTTTTTTGTATAAAAACTAAATAGGTTATGATCTACAAAGCAACAAACAACAAATCAAGGGCACAATAAAAAATTCACAAAACCCAACGAAGGGGTTGGATTAATAAAGTAAAAATAATATAGTATGAATGAAGAATTTTAGCTTTCGTGGTCAGTAAAGCAAAACACCAATGATTTAGAGAAAGTCAACAATTTATGCTCTATAAAAAATGAGCAATACATACCTTTCAATGTGTAGAAACTAAAATTGCTCATGTACTCAGCCAAATCCCCATTCGATAAGTAGATTTGAATTTTCAGAGATATAGAAGTAGTCACGATATTGTCGATTGAATTTCGGAGCTACAATTTTGGTCAGTGGAAGAAATGAAGAGGAATAATGATCACAATCTAAGTCAATCACAGTTTTTAGAAACTTGTAACAACAATTCACAGAGCAACACAGATAAAATCATCACTGATTATATTAAGTTAAAGCAAAAAATGGCTTGGTTCTAAGATATGCGTGCATTCTAAAAATTTAAAATTCCAAAAATATGTAGTTGGAATTCGTTGTTGTCAGTACTCCGATAATAATAAAATTATGTGTAGTTTTTAATATATTTCATGGAAAAATAGTATAGTAATACAATTCATTACCAGTAAAAAAGGAAAAAATAACAAAAGAGGAAGATTGAAAGACAAGTACAAAAAGCAAATATTAAAAATTTTGAGACTTAGCATTTACGTATTGAAGTTGAGAGGACTTATTCCAGAGTCGAAAAAAATACCATGGGGCGAGAAAAAAGGATTTCATAATTGTAGACTATCGGTTCCAAAGCTCAATTCTGAGAAAACTTACAAATGTCTTCAGCAAACTGTTACTTCAAATCTATAGACATTACAGTTGCAAATTTGTAAACTGGCCTTGGTAATTATATCTTATCCACGTGTAAAAAAACTCCATTCAAAGTTCAGGAGAGCGAATTTCAGGGCCCATAAGTCTTAAATCCATTAAAGCATATAGCAGCCTAACCATGAAAGTACAAGAATATCCAGTTTGCTATCAATAATTTAAGCACATGTTATCACACGACATCCACAATGTCAGTTCACCATCGACGATTATTAGCACAGGTTGTTCCATTGTGTATACTATTTGATGGTTGTGCCTTATTTAGTCAAACAAAAAAATTATATCTAACCTCAATTGGGGGATAACTTACATATACAATTAAAGCATGTGCGTATTACTTGCAGAATTTGTATTAGTGTCCACATTGGACATAGAAGTGATCTCATCATGGCTGTCAAAGAATTGATCTTCTTCTGTTTCATCGCAACCAATCATCTTTGTTGAATTCAAGTTTAAGCATACATAAACCTACATTTAAAACCAACACATACATTATTTTTCAGTTTTACATCTGACCAATTTAGATTATAAAAAAAATACTTTATGGTTTAACAAACAATAATTAATCAAACGGAACATAACAGAGGATAATCATTAAACTATCAAACCCCTGAACAAGATTAAATATGTGGCCACTCATGCTTCAAGATGTGTACATGAAGGAATAGAAGCATAAGCAAGATGGCATATAAGGAAAAGCCCAGGCAGCGGGGTTCTTTTGAAACATGAAGCACGTGCATAGAAAGCAAAACTGCTATTATTATTGGTGAACATGATTCAAATTTCAACGATTAGATAGTATAACCTGAACTAATATAATATCTACTTTGTTGAGATACAGTTTCTCTTGCCAGAAAGAGATCTCGTTGCTTGAAAGCTAAGGTCATTAAATGAAACAGTGAGTATTAGTCAGGCTCTTGAACTAAGAAGCTGCTGGAAGCATATGCGAACAAAATTTTCCTTAAAATAGCGTGATTAAATTACCTCAACTATAACTTCAGAAATATAGTTTTTCATGCTGTTTCTTTGTTTTATAGGTAAAGTATTCAATTTATACTTGACAACACCTTCTAGAACCTGTATGTGGGCAAGTGGCCCCTATCTTCATTTTTCTAACAATTTTAAAGCAATGAGCACAAGATATTCACATCCAATAGAGAGCAAGGTCAAACCCCAAAAAGATTACAATGCTCATGATGACTTGAAGGATGTATATGTTTTGCTTTAAAAAAATTAAAAAAAAAACTATGAACAGATAGAATTCCCGAAAATAATCGCAAAACTCAAAAACATAATTTGGCTAGGATAATATATGTTATTATTTATATCCAATAATACACTTAATCAATTACAGATGTCTCCTTCTAAACACAGATTTTGGAATTCAAAGAGATGAACTTTTAAGTTATATTCGCCACCTTTAACAGTATTTGTATTATGATGCTCAAAGAGTCTAACAGATCTTTTTTCGACTTGCTCCATAGTTCTGTCAGATGCAGGCTTTTAGCAGGAATATATTGTGAAACAAAAGTACAATCATTCTTTGATGTAGCTTACAGAAAGTAATATGAGTTGGAAGTTAAAACCAAAATTTACTATGTTTGACTTCTCACCTAATTGAAAACAAGGGCAGATAAGCAAGGAGAGTCTGACAAGTTCAAATGTAAAAGACTACTTATATAAATATCATGAGTGAGATTGACCTACAAAACAAAAAATTTAGTATTCAAGTTTTGTGTATTTGATAGAATGTGAACCACTTGATTTCTACTGAGATCACACAGCCTTAAATGATAAACTGGTCATGTTACTTTTTTTCCCCTTAATTTACCTTTCTGAGATTCACTTTGTTTGTGCTCAGATTAGTAGGTCCGAGGTTTTCAAGAAGCCATGCGTGATCAAACATTTATGACAAAAAATGTATAGATCTAATGTCACATTCAGTAAAGATTTATGATACATGTTTAGGATGTAAATTACAGGGAAAATTCATAAAGATCAAATTTTAAAAGAGAAATGTATAGATAAAGTGAAAAATGAGTACATGAAGCCATCGTTGGTCTCATCCCTTTTAAATACCAAAAATCTAACATAAAAGTGAACGAAGGCATTGACAGCAACAAATGACGAATTACCAAGTGAATTAAATGGCCAAGAAGGAATTTATCTTGCTTCAATAACTTACGCTATATGAATACATGAACAAATAGGTAGTACAACAAGTGTATTATCTCAGTGGGTGAACCTAATACTAAGTTAACTAAACAGCTAAGAACAAAATTATCAATGTTCATTAACTCACACTAAACAATGATGATTTATATATGTTTTTGAAAAAAGATGTTAGAAAGAACTCTGTAGCATAAGAAGCATACCATCTCATGATCATATTTGTCTTGATGTTTACCAAAAATATTGTCAGTGTGATCCATTTTCTTAACGTTGTTTGGAAACAATTTCCTGTGGAGCAAGTAGAAGGATTACCAAGTGTAGTGACCAAAAGGAGCACAATTTTAAAATAAAATGGAACAAAAAGAATGAGCAAATAATAAGCAAGGAGTACTTTACAGGGTTCTCTATTGCGGTCAAATTTTACAGAGAAGAATATAATTTTCTCTCAAATTTCAGTTACAGCCAAATGAAAATGACAATGCTAAAATATGTTTTGTAATGATAATTGGCAAATGTAAATGAGAACATAATGTCATGTATTTACCATTGCTAAAATTTCATCGTAAACAACATTTTTTGTACATTTCATATGTAATTTTTGGGGGGTTGTTGGTTTGATGAGAACTTTAATGCATGCGCTACTTTTGGCTCGAGACAAAGCAACATATAATTGGCCGTGCGAAAATACTGGCTCAGGAAGATATAAACTAACGAAATCAAGTGTTTGTCCTTGAGATTTATTAATTGTCATTGCAAAATATGGATGAATTGGAAATTGTGTTCTTTTGAAAGGGAAAGGATTTTTGTCGCTTTGAAGTGGAATAAAAGGTATCCTAGGAAGAAATACCTTTTTTCCTTTATAATCTCCAACTGCAATTCAGCATCTATAATATTTCTTCGGAAACTTTTACATAGAAGCCTAGTTCCATTACAGAGACCTTTTGAAGGATTAATGTTTCTAAGTAACATGATAGGACAATTTGGTTTTAGTATTAGTTCATGCAGGGGTACACCATTCGGAGTCAAACTATTTAAAAAGTCTTCCTGCATACTTTGGTCAGTTGTATCAATAGCTTCATCAAAACTAAAATAAATGAAAGAGTCTCCAGGAAAGTGACTAATCAACAAATTATTGATTTCATCAACATATTCATTTTTTGGAGTTAAAATATATCTGTTAATCACGATTGTCAACATAATGATCTAAATTTGGGTAAACTATATCTATTAATGACTGTAAAGAAGTGATGTGTTCTTCGAAATCTATAGTTATGTCAAGCGGAAGTTGTACCATATTATATGAATGTTTTTCTGTGATTCCATCTCCAATATCAAGTAAATATTTACAAAACGATGTATCTAATTGCGCTCTCATATTTTCACTTAATCTTAGTTTTGTAAATAAAGGCCATAAGTAAGAGTTAACAAGACTTACTCCTATTACATCGTCTTTATTACCTTTTTGAACTACAGGTAGAACTTGACGAAAATCCTCTCCTAAGACAACAACTTTACCTCCGAATGGGAATTCACAATCATTAACATCTCTTAACATTTTATCTAATGCTTCAACTACATATCGATTCACCGTTGGAGCTTCATCCCATATGATTAGTTTTGTCATTCGTAAAAGTTCTGCAAGAGCACTCTATTTACTAATGTTACATATTGTACAAATTTCTAGAGGTATTTTAAATTTAGAATGTGCTGTTTGTCCACCAGGCAAAAGACCAGCTACAACACCAGAAGATGCTGTTGCTAAAGCAATCATTTGTCTTGACCTCACAGTACCTAGTAATGCACGATATAAAGAGGTTTTACCCGTTCCACCAGGACCATCAATAAAGAACATGCCGCTAACATTAGTGTCTACTTAATTTAGAATTGCATTATATGCCGTCTTTTGTTCAGTATTAAGTTGATGGGGATACATAATATCTATTTCTGACACATTAATGCTTAGTTCATCATTTATTACTCTAGCGACGTGTTCATTTTCATATAGATGTACATTATATGATGCAAAACCGTAGCTATTAATGGATTTACCAGAAAGTTCTAAAATTACATCAATTTCCAAAAGAGCTTTAAGTTCAGCAATTTGCAGCGACATACCAGCACGTATGAAATCCTCAATCATAAAAATTTTGAATTTGTTCCATAGATTTTTTGGATCATTCGGAGCACATAGAGTTAGAATTGTTGTAAAAAGACGATGAAATGGAGTAGGCATTTGATACTCTAAAGCTTCCTGCGAACATAAATCACAATTAGTGTCTCCATTAAGTAAACCATGTAAAAGTGCCGCTTCTCGAATAGACGATGTTTCAACACCATTTACAATTTTTAAAGCTCGATATGACGTTGCGCCTCTAATATGATTTAACAAAAGACGCAAGTAATATCTTTCCCCTTCACTTGGACTTGCTGCAACTACTCTATCGATACAAACACCTTGTTTTCTAGGACTCCAACATTTACGATGTGAGTCCCAAACAAAAAATTCTGGAAATTGTTTATATAAAAGAGTTGTAGCTTTTTTGTCAACAAGATTCATGGGGAAAAATTCCGTTAACATAGTTTTTTTGAAAAAGTCGGTACTTACAATTTTCTCAAGATTGTCAGAACTTTTGTATGTAACGAAATTATTATTTTCGAGGTGTAATTGAAGAGTAACAACTGGAGAATTTATTTTTGAAAGAATGAAACCAAAAATTCTCCATAATGCTTCAAGAGGAGAAATCCATCTAGCTGTTTGAAAATTTTTAATCTCATCAACCACATGTTCTTCAGAATGTACTGAGAAACCAATTCTATCATGTCCCTTGTATACATATTTATACAAATATTTCACAGCTTTGATGGTTGAACAAATCTCTACATTTATATGGCAATTAAATTTAGCCAAGAGATATGGATTGTAAGGTACAATCCATCTGTTATCTAACCATTGTCCTCTAACTTTCACTTTCCTCCCATTATTTAAACGTCTATACTTTGGGTATGAAAATTCGCCTAAGAACGTCTCTGGGGTATAATCCTTTGGGAAATGGCTTCTACATTGTTTATTTCTATTCATGCATACATTTGTTGGATTTAAAATGCCACAAGGACCATGTATCATGTGAGAAACAACAGCAGAGTATAAATGAGGGTAAGTTTGTCTGTCTCGAATCTCAGCACCCACAAATTTATCTATAGATTCAGGAGCAATGATTTTGGATGCGTGATCTAAAATGATTAAAAAATGAGCATGTGGTAAACCTCTTTTTTGGAATTCTATGACATATATATATGCAGCTGCAGAACCAAAAATTTTATTTTTGAATATATCAGTTCTTAGTTCTTCTAACTTAGATCTAAAAATTCGAGTTAAAAGATCAAGTCTATTTTGTGATTCGTCATTATACCTTAATTGGTCTTTTATTTCAGGCCAATTTGGATTACAAGTAATAGTTAAGAAAATATTTGGTTTACCAAATTTTTGAAATAATGCCATTCCATCCATATATCTTTTGTTCATGTCCCTTGGACCACCAGTAAAAGATGACGGCAGAATAATTCTTTTACCAGTCATAGCTGCTCGAGTTTCACCGGACTTGACACAATCTGTAATCCCTTGGTAAAGCTCAGTGCGTATTTCATTTTGATTGTTACGAAAATAATCTAATCTAGACGTTTCAATCTTCACATACATATCTACAACATATTGTTGTAACAAACGTCCAGCATGAAGTAAAATTGACTTATGTGAAGGTCTAACCTGTAATTTGTAGGAATAGTATTCTTTACATGATACCTGAGCTCTTGTTGTCTTCTTTTGCACAACTGGAAAAAGCATAGAACAAGAAAATGTGTTACAATATGGAATTTTAAACATTTTAAAAATAAATGTACTAAGCATAAATAAATTATTCACCTGCATTTTCCACTGCAAAAATTTCTACAGCAGAATTTAATTGATGAATGTCAAATAAATTTTCATTTGCACATGTTTGTTGTCTTCTGCGTTTGTCAATTCTAACAATACATTGATGCCAACCAGTTTCGCCAAAAGGAAACAATAAGGGGTATTGAAGAGGATCATAACAACCAGAATAATAATGTAATTGATGTTTTTTTCTATAATTGCAAGAAACAGTTATATCACGCACTCGTTCATTAGTAGTAGAATCATCATCAACCCAAATAGCAGCTACTTGATATGCACATGGTGTGTTATATACTATTTGATCTAATCCACAATCAGATCTAATTTTAAGACTATGAGATTTCAAATTTGGAATATTTGTTAAAGTTCGAAAAAAAATTGCGTATGGATTCAATTCCATCACTTTGACAAGCTTTGAAAGTATACATTTTGTTAACTTTTCAGAAAGTTGTAGTTGATGCTCTATTTCATTTTCAGTGTCAAAAAAATAGAGCTGCATATAAGAAGGGCGACCGTTTTGTACAAGAACGTCATTTATAAAATGATATATTTGACCTTGAATTCTAAAGGTGTAGATTCCTTTGTTTCTTTTGCACTAATCTTTATCATAATGCACACCAAATGAAGTGAATGAGAAATTGCTATTGTAAGTTCGTACGTAAGTTTTAAATTCAATGGATTCAGCAGAATTTGATGTAAATAAATGATGTAATTCATCTGGGGTATCATTCACTTTCAATCTAACAGCTCCATCACAACAATAAAAACCTTTCGGTTCATCTTTAAATTTTAGAGCCCCACAATATTCACATAGCACAGGGCAAGGTAATACATGTGATTTGTTTGGTATCGAAAACGAACCTTCATTTACTGTAAATATTGATGGCATTAGCTCTGAATGAACATGAAGCTGATGGGTATAAGTCGCAAAACAGCTACCTATCACGGAAACCACATTAGAATCTAAAAAAGACATATCCCTTTAAAAAAATGTAAAACATGGTTATAAATTCAATTTTTAACAAAACAAATATATCAAATAAACTTATTTCGTCCAACATCAATGTTACAAACTTCATTACAACAAAGACTATTGAATATGAAAACATTCCCTATATAATTATACATAATACAAATCAAATATGACAAAGTAATCATATTCAACTATCTAAGGAATACGTGATCTTTTTACTGCTAAAAACAATATGTAATTAATACAAATAAGTGAAATATCTTATTACCTACTTGATTGTCTTCAATTTCACAATTAGGAAAGAGAGAAATTGAATCTGAATCGATGACACCAGCAGCTGTGAAATTTTAATTTTGCAAAACCATTTCAAATGTTAAAGCCACACGGAATAGAAAAAATAATAAATCAATATTGTATGAAACTTGTGTAGAAAAAAAAGTAAAATCTCTAACAAAAATCTACAATTTTAAATGTTAAACATCATATGGTACAATTTTTTATAAAGAAGCTAACCTTAAAAATAAAGAAAGAAAAGAGAAAAAATATTTTCATTCAAAATATCCCTTTTTTTGTCAGAATGAAGTATATAGAACAAATATTATAAATGTAGTATTGAAGTATAATAGTTTATATGCTTAGTTATGAAAATAAAAAAGTTAAAAAAAAAAAAAAAAAAGTCCACATGAATAGAAAAATAGGCACAAGTCATAAGAGAAGGCAAAAATAACATCCAGAATATATTACAAATATGTTTCCTCTTGTAGTTAGATGTAGATACCTTCCAATTGGACAAAACGTTGAGACTTTCTCTTCGGCGTCTGTATGTCAATATCCAATTTCGCACTGTCATTGTACACTTCTCTTCATCTTTTATTTTTCTTAGACATCGAAGCCATTTTTATACCTATACTCAAAACATACATTTCCTCTGTATATTCGATATAAATAAACATAGTTTGATATTATAGAAAAAGTTCAAAAGAATTTTGACATACGTAGAAACGAATAAACAAACACGCTAAATAATTTAATTGGTATATTAATTATTTTTTCTCATTGTGGCACATTTTTGTGCCTAAAGACAATTCGTATAATACAAAGGCAAGATCTTTCTCTCTCTGTCTTCCTCACATTGTTGCACATTAATAGACGGAAGTCGACACATTTTTATTTGCAATCCTTCTTCTATTTTTTGGGTATATACATGTCTTATGGTCATTCAATTTTGTTCGTAACCTAAGATGATCTTGACGAAGCGTAAATTATAATCTAAGCCAAAAAAAAAAAAATACTATTGTCTAAACATTTCGTAGGACAGAACATACAATTTACTAACCACTTATTATTCACACATTTCATCGGACCCGAAGCTTATAAGTATTACCAAACAAGCATAGCATGCAACTTATGAATATAGTAAGCAAAAAGAGTTCCTGACACAACCAAAAAAAAAAAAAATTACATTGTAAGAGATTATCAATTGATGTTGAAGAACTATGGTACAACAAAACAAACGACAAATTCAAATCCGCAATTGTATTTGCTATGTGGAAATGGGCTCATAGTTTTCGATTATTTTTCAGCTCCCAAATGCAGTGTTCTAATATTGAATGGGTAAATTGTCTTGATGCTTACTCCCCAGATTTTCTTTAGTCAATTTACAAGATTTCAACATAAGAATAATGAGTGGTTTAGGTGTCAAAATACTCAATAATAATACTTAACCATTAGAATTTTTTGCCAATATAAAAGACAATAAAAGGCTAATATTCTCTACATTATAATGTTATACCCGAGGTCCCTTAATCAATAAAACATAAAAACCAGGAATCGGAAAAGGGAAACGACAATACCTAATGATGCCACCACTAACTATTCCACAAACAGAATGATCCCAATTAATTAGTAAAAAAATTCTTTCTTTTAAGCTGAGCCATATATAGAATAATTACTAAATTCAGTAACACTAAACTGTAAGCAAAATTTGAAAAGGAAGGGAGAAAAATCCAAACCTCGCTTTTAGAATGACCTTAATAGCAACCTCGGGTCCTATAAATTTCCTCTTCCTAAGCTTGGTCCGGTAAGTAAACCAAAAAATAAAAAGGGGTACGTTCCAAATCCTTTTTCACTTGATGCAACGCTAATTAGATTATCCTCATTTCTTTTCTCTACAACTTCAGCGTTATCATCTTCAATGAATAATGAAACATATTTCTCTGTATTTGGAAAAAAAAATTGCAATTTATTACAAGTCGATGAGTAATGAAACATATTTCTCTGTATTTGGAAAAAAAAACTGCAATTTATTACAAGAAAGTAAAACTTTTTATGAACCCTTTGTAAATCTCTATTTTTTTATTTTTAATTTGCACATATCTTTGTCTCCTTATAGAACAATTTCATAATTTTGAGCTGTTTCATACAGATTGAGGTATTTCATAAAATTAATTTTATCAATTTGAGAATTATTAGTGAGGCCACGGATCTTTGCAAGCAATTTGGACAGCTTTCAGATGTAAGCGTGTTTTTCTAAGTGTTAAAAATTTTTCTTTGTGCATGTAGTTCCAAATTATGAATTTATATGCATATTTGTAGTGTGCACACGAGGCTTCCTAAAATATTTCGAAAAAAAAAAAGAAAAGTTAAAAATGAAGCAAGAAATAACCTTAAACTGAAGCAAATACTAAATCCATATACCTCAGCTTGCCAATTTCCTATTTTGGTGCGAATTTTCTAGTTTTTGGGAGATTCCACCCATTAAAAAAATAAAATTGTACGCACACAAAGAAGGAAAAGAATATTTAGTTGAAAATATCCAAGACTTGAAGGCAAAATAATGAGAAATCGAAAGGCACTACAATTATTTCAAAAGAAGAAAAAACCCTAAATTGAAGCAAATCTAGAATCGACATACCTTACGATTTTAGGGTATAAATACAAGAGCGTGCAACAAATTGCAGCAAGATGAAGAAACACAGCAAATCGCAAGAAGATGAAGACTTAGCATTGTAGTCACCGATAGAAGATGAAGACTCGGTGTTGTAGTCATCGATTGGATTCTCCCTTTTCTTTGGTCTCTTTTCTACAATCGACAGAGAAACTGAAGGTTAGCAGACTGCAATAGCCAGAGATATTTTTCATATGCAAAGACCATTAAGCCCTCAACTTCTAAATAAAGCCCTCAATTTGTGAATTAGTGTAAAGTAGGATTGAAGGGTAAAATTGAAAATCGCTATTAATGACACCTCCCACCCATTATAGGAATGGCTCAACTGATCAACAATGAGCCGCTTAAAATTTCGTCTCGTGGTGTAGTGGTAAAATCTGGCTTATGAGCCAGCCAATGAATTGTGGCTTGTAATTATGGCTTGTGAACAGTACCACTCCATTGCCTCTTTTAATTTGTAGTTAGAAAGGAAAAGGACGAACTCGCTTTCACTAGGCACCAAGGCTTCTATCACACCTAACTTCCTCGAGCCTAGCTAAGAAAGGAAAGTTTGTTCAATTCTAGCTTTTAGAACACAAGAAAAGACTATAGCTACATAATGTTAAATATGTAATATAGATAATTTTAAGGGATGTTATATTCACACACGACACACACACATATGAATCAAAACAATATTTTAAATAGTGATTTTTTGACTTTACATACAAAATATTTTATTTTGTGAATGTATGAATGAAAATGAGTACATAGAAAAAAGAATTTTCAAATAATAGTTATCAATCAGGGACTAAAGCTTGTTAACTTTTATTCATTACCACACCTATGTCTTTAACATTTTTCTTCTTCTCATTCTTATTTTTAACGTTTCATTAATCAAAAATATTTTCCTTAATTGTTTTTCATCCAAAAATAATGTTAAAGTGTTTTAAAACGATGGTCAAATATTTAATCACATTTTTGCAGTATCATTTCTTTTACTTATTAAAAAAACAAATTAGTCTTTTTACTCTATCCTAAAGAAAATTTTGGAGAGAAACTATAATTAAGAACAATTTATGTTAATTTGAGAACAAAAATTCAAAACAAAAAGAGGCAAGTTTGGGACATAAATGAAATGACCTGTAAAAGTTATGAACACTTCATACAATTAAATGCAATCTAGTTATTAAAAATCGTAGTGTGAATATATTTAGCTATTTTTTAAAAGTTAATAGATTTATTAGAATAATGAATAAAAATTGTGGTTCCTTTTTTTTTTTCATATTGAGTTTAGCAAATTTATGCATACATTCAACACAGTGAAATTTTTTGAAAAATCGATTATGGTATTTTTTTTTTTTTTAAAGGAGTAATTAATGAGATAATGAGTTATCAAAACTAGCACGTGCGATGATGTAATCCGAAAATAAAAGATGCACGTACAGTCAAATTTTCCATGGATTTTAAAGGTAAAGATTCGATTTTATGCCTCAATTGTCAACTTCAGGATAACGTATGGTCTTAAAATAATATTAACTTTATGTCAAATGTTGACATCAAGTATATGAAAATGGTCAAAATTGGCTCTACACATTTGACTCCAAGCTAACCCGCAATCACTCCATTTAAAAAATAAAATAAAATAAAATTATATGCATTATATTAATTTTATACTCTCTATCTGCAATTTATTCTTAATTTATTTTATTTATTATTATTATTTTTTTTTTTTGCTTATTGACCTTTAATAATAGGTGTAAATGATTCTTATTTGCCGTATCCTTCCAAATAGCCATTGAGTAGATATGAAGAGACAAAATTAACCTCGACGTCAAATAAGAGAAAAATAAATAATTTGACACTAAAATCTACATTATCTTATAATTATAGTATTATTGATCTCCATAAATTATACATTTAGGACGTAACATTCTCTTATGTGGATAAAATTCAAAAGTTTGATCCATAAAGTGATAAAGGGATTTAAAGTCGTAGAGGTTTATGGGTATGTGACTCTTAGATAAAGGGATGTCAATTTGTATCATCATTATTGAACACATTATTAGATTGAATGTCGTTTTTATTATTTTCTTTTTTATTTTTTCCTTTTGATTAGTGGAGGGAGCCATCATTCTCTTCCGGATGTTTGTCACAATGGAAACCATTTTAACTTTCATATTACTTTTTATAAAGTATTTGGCAAACAATAATGTAATTAGATTAATGACGAGAATGTCACAATTACAAAAGTGATAGTCGAAATTAAAACATGAAAATTATTTATCTTCAAAGCTAAATTTTTTTATTCTTGTTCTTGGAATATAAGTGAAACAATAAATCTATTCGTACATCCGAATAGATTTTGGGCCACCCTCTTGTGAGTGGAGTGTCATCCCGGGTGTCAATCTCGGATGTATAAATAGCAAAGTCCCGAAAAGGCAAGACTCTAGTCATAGTTTGAAGATTTTCACTATGGATCTTTAATCTTTTTACTGAGGTAGTGGTTAAAATAAAAAAAGAAATATACTGATATGAAAGGAACTTTTGGTTAGTTTCGAATTTTTGGCTACTAAATCCATTTGGCATCGCTTTTAATTTTGGAATGAGAATTGCGAATGATATTTTATTTTGGTGCATTTACTTTCTTTTCTAATCTATTCTCATTTATTTTTTGTTAAAGGTATAAATAATTTGAATTTATATTTTTATGTTCGAAATCTACTTAAATATGAGGGCTGGACTATCCTAAAGAGTTTGATATTTGTAATTTTGAGCTCGAAATCCACTAAGCCCCTACTTGATCTTCATTCTCCAAAAAATTATTTTTCTTTAAACTCATTTGACCACACATTCTTCCAATAAAATAATTTTACATGTAAATCCAAAATTTTTCATTACCTTTTAATTACACATTCTCCAAAAAAATCATTATTACAAAAACGATTTTATTTATTTATTTATTTTCATTTTTTTTTTGTGAAAATGAGGCTCAAAGAACTCCTAAATCTGTTAAATACTTCATATTAATCCTTAAAAATGTCTAATAAGTCATTGGGGAACTTTTAAAAGTCTATTAGAATCATGGTTGAGGACACAAATATTGGTAAATCCTATTAAAATTTGAAATGAAGACACTTAAAATTCATTTAATATTCGTGAAAATTTATAAATTTAGTAATGAATCTTACGAGACATTTGAAAATTTAGTATTAGTATAAATGTATAATTCAAAATTAATATTTAATGTTGACTGAATTTATGAATCGACTTTAAGAAATTAGCGGCCTGTAATGGATGGATCTCCCAATAAAAGTATGATCTTGACAGTAAAGTGAGTCAAGAATGACATAATTGACGGATCTCCAAAACAAGAAAATTAATGTTCAAAAAGTGAAAATGGGGGAATAGTATTTTTTAGAAAAATGAGTGGTTAAAAAGGAAGAAAAAATTTTCGATTTACGTATAATATTATTTTATGGAAGATTGTATGGTTGAAAATAGGTGAGAGAAAGATGAGATGTAATGTAATTGAATTTAATAGAGAACAAACGGGGACTAATTGGATCATTGCACGTGTTTTTATACTTTTATTACGCTTTATAGGCAAACTGGGCAAGTAAAATGTCATATAACGTAATTCAATTGGATTATTTTTTTGGGGGCCCCACCGTCGCGCCCTTCAATTGGAATCTTATTAGTAATAAACATCAATGTTATGATGACAGAATTTTTTTATTATAATAGATGATTGATACTCACATTGACCAGAGCCCATCTTTTTGAATTTTTTTTTATTCAAATGGGACCCACGAGCTGTGAAAGGATGTCAACATTATGTCAAAAAAATTCTGGCAAAATAGTTTAATTGATAATAAAGTCAGTGCACTGTAGCCAGAGTGACTGGGTCAGGCTAACGTGAGCAGCCTCCCAACTCCTCTTCCACTTCACCTTCAAAAATATCAAATCATTATACGTGGGATAATTGAAATGAAATGTATACTAATCTAACATACTTTAATTTTATTTTTTTGGGTAGATGTTCCCAGTGTTATCTTTTGTGTAATTTATAAGTTAATTAAAATACTAAATCGACTTACATGATTGTTTTTGTTGTTCAATAAGAATAGTAGGAGAAATTCTTTATTTCATTCCGTGAAACAATCATCTTTTATATTTCTTTTTATATTGGTCAACCATTGGTTAAAAAATCTTTCAGTATCGTTTTTCTTGTTCTTAAGAAACCTTACTTTTCCATTAAATCCTACATATTATATTAAATCAAATTTGAAAATATTTACTGATTTGATTTTTGATTGAGAATTATTCAAGAAACGTGGAAGAAAGAATAAA